>NC_137813.1:8140165-8145165 GCF_963921795.1 Nannobrachium achirus | reverse complement strand
AACACTCTTTAGATATTGTCACTCACTGATATTGCTGCTATGATGTGGTTCTGGAAATTAAACATAGCAAATATGTATACTCATCATGAAATTAAGTGAAAAATTACTACAATAGGCCTAAACTATATAAAAAAATCCTAAAATAGGAATGTAGTAGCTGTATACTAATTGACCCAGTGCATATTTGGAACAGCAAGCTTATTCTGTATGAGGGGGATGGAACATTTCTCATATGGAACGAGACAGAGAGAGAGGGGATGTTTTAAATATATTTTTTAAATGTATTTGTTTCCTTGTCACGCAACCTCCAATCATAGTTTGTTTTTCTTTCTCATGCCGTCACTTTTTGGTTCCCTCAAACTCACACTTATTTATCCATGCATGCCAATTTCCTTCTGCTTTCCACCAGTTGTATAACACCATATTTTATTTTATGGAGGTACAGGACAACAGCTGTAGCAAAACTGCTTGAGTGTTAGATCATAAAAGAGTATACATAAATCTATTCCACGTCCCCTCCAGTAGTCTAAATTATGTCTATTTCCAGCAGTGGTTCTTAATAATGCAGATATATCTTTAATACATTTATTTAGAAAACATGTTGTGCCTGGAAAAAACATCATGGTACTTAGATATTTTCATTACAGTCTATCCAACCATTTCAAAATAGACTACCGGTATGTATACTATAAGAAAGTACTGGGTATTTCTAATGAAATATGCATAGATTTACTGTACAGTCCTAATATATTGTAGGTTTCGATGACTATGTTGTCCTTGAGAGTGAAACATTCACCATCAGCTCTGCACTGATGTATTTGGACCTACAGTAACAGATAAGAGTTTTCTGCCCGACAACAGTGATGTGATAGGTCAGTGTCTGCCATGACTGTTGAACAAGCACTGATCCTTCCTGTCACCAGACTGTCCTGATGACACACCATTATTATTCTGTTTATTTGTGAAAACTATTATCTCCATGTTCTAACATTTTGTGTTTTTTTTTCACAAATTAACTTCCTACCTGATCATACTACAGCGTAGCAAAAAAGTATCAAAATAAGAAGCTTGTACTGTAGATAAGCTACTTTTGATGCTTTTGAATTTGAATCTTGAAAAGTAACCGTTTTGGTTTCCACCCGACAGAGGAGATGTTTTTATAGTTTTGTTTCTTTTTCTTCCTTAAATCATGCACGTTTTGTACATTATCTGTCTAATTGGCTGATGCCACTTTTACTTTTCACCACACACCTTAATGCACCATATGTAAATGTCACCCTGGCATGTTGATATCTAACCTGTTTTTTTTTTTTCTGTTTTTTCCTTCTTCTACAACAAAAGCTTTTTTTTTTTACACCTGTAGGCCTGTGATGTGGCAATATATTTGAGTTGAGGTACAAATTAAATCACAAAACTTTAGCAATGTAGACATTTTAGAAAAACTTTTAACCCCTTTTTTCTCAATATGCAGATTATTTCCAATTCCTCCCCACAAGCATGTGTGTGTTGTCACTGCATGCTGTTGTATGTGATTCACCTGCTACCACCGAAGACTACCTGCTGACAGGTGCCACTCCTCCCTCCTCCCTCCCTCCTCCTCCTCTCAGCCCGTAGGAATACTCGCAGCGTCAAATATCATCCTCCTCACCCCAGCTTCCCTCCACAAAGACGGGCAGAGTGTGTTCATTGTAGAGGCTTGAATCAAGCCTGATGAACCACGCTGGATCCGAACCCGCAATCTCCGCAGTGGTGGTCAGGCACTTTACCGCTGCACCACCCGAGCTCGCCTACAATTGAGCTGTAGGGTTGATGTGTGGATGTGCATTCTTCCCCAGATACAGTCTCTGCTACAACAGGGAATGACAGAGCCTAGAGCACAATCTCAAGGGGGCGCCAGCCGCGCCCGCTCTGTTGGTATTATCTCACCCAGAAGACCCAGTTGCTTACTATGTGGGTCAAAATAAAAATGTTATAATTTTTGTTATGTCTCACTGGCTAGTACTGCGTTCCAGTGTTCTGTTCTGCTTTATGATCCTCAGTTTGTGCTGCATTTGACTTTTTTTGACTGACTGTGTTGTGATGTGCGGTTATCTCTGGCATCGATTATTCATGTACGTTCTCATGCCAGTGCTGTCTTGTTGTGCTGCTCGAAGCTGCTGAAGTAAAGTTAAGACTATATTGGCAAACGTTGTCATGCCCTATTCACGGACATAATGTTGGCGACAAGGATGGCTGCTTTTTCTCTCCCACCAACTACCCCCTTCCTGGAACTGCCGGGCGAGCCTCCAGTGCCCTGGACTCGCAACAGGTATGTATTTTGTTGTTCATTAGTATTATGCTTTGCTTGAAGCTGAGTCATGAAGCATCGACGGTGGGTAAGTAATTGATCTTGTTTCCAGCAGGCTGGCTGGCTTGACATTTTTTGCATCATATTGTTGAACAGTTAATGAGCCACCCAACCTGACCCAAAACCGGCAAAAATCACGCCAAAACGCCCAAAAAATATCATATCGTTGAAGAGTTAATGAGCCACCCAAACAGACCTAAAACCGACTAAAATCACCCTAAAAACCACAAAGATTTCACGCGCATAGAGCTGATGACGACACTCTTTAGATCAGGGGTCTTCAACGTTTTCAGGCCAAGGACCCCTTAGCTGAGAGAGAGATAAAGCAGGGACCCCACTACGTATTGTATAAAATTGTGTTTCAGATGAAACCTTTTCATAGATTTCCAAGACAGCTTATAGACTTGTTTGACAGCAATAACATCAGTGTAGGTTGTTGGTTTAATGTGTATTTTTAGACATTGAACGACTTGAACCATCAATACTTAGTCTGCTTTTATTCTCACAAACCTCCTTGCCAAGAGTAGCAGATCTACAAGCTGAGCTTGTATAATGTTCCACACTGTGGGATACTATGGTTCAAGTGATTAGTGTAGACAAAATAAAGTTCTTAACACACAAAGATTTGGAGGACCCCCTGTAGTAACTCTGAGGACCCCCTAGGGGTCCCGGACCCCCTGTTGCTTTAGATATTGTCACTCACTGATAGTATTGCTGTTTTGATGTGGTTCTGGAAATTAAACATGGCAAATATGTATTTTCGTTATACAATATGAAGTAATAATGATTACAATAAACTAAAAAAGGAATGAAGTAGCTGTCTACTACTGACCCAGTGCATACTTTCAACAGCCAGCTTATTCTGTAAATGAGTCTCTCTGCATAACATACACTCTAAACACTTAGACCCTCTTGACTTAGTAAAACAGATTTATATAAAGACTTAGTGTAGTATGAGCAGCACTTAATAATATACTTCATGAACCTTGTTATACATTGTTGTGCATCATTATAAACATTTATAACGAGTTATATGAATCCCTATAAGGCAAAGGTGATTATAATGCATTACAGACACAAACCTTTAAGTAAATTGTTACCAAATCACCAAATACACCTCGTCTTTGTCTTTGAATGCATCTCTTTATTAGGTCAAAAGCTTTTATTATGTATTGATTTAAGAGCCATAGAGGACAGGTCACCACTGTAATAATATGTGATACAATACAGATATCTACTATATGAGTTTAGGATTAAACAGAGTATCAAAGAGAGAGAAAAAAGAAAACAAAATAAAACCATGAAAATGAGTAAATATTGCATCATGCCTTTTATACCACGGCTGTGCTTTTGAATCTCTGCATGTGAACCTAAACATGTTTAAGGAACACGTCTGATCTTCATCGCTACAGCTTTCAGGGAGTAACTATTACCCTTCCAGTGGTACCAGACTACACTTGTCCATTCATGAGGCGTCTTTCCCCAGAGGTAAACACCATTGGGATTAGCCTGGTGACAGCCCTTGTGCCAAAATGGACCGTAGAAAGCACGTGCACAGTTCTTGCCCCAGGTGTCTTGATCTCTGTCAAAGGTGGTGAATTTCACTCCATTGCTGTAGGTCAGAGAGTCTCCTGCTCCTCCATTCTTGAAGCCAGCAACCTGCAGCAGTGGTGGAAAAAGTCACATTTGTTAAGTAAAAGTACCAATACTGCAATGCAGAAATACTCTGTTACGGTATTGGGAATTTACTTGAGTAAAAGTAGGCATCAAAATGTACTTGGAAACAGAAATCTTCCATTTCATGTTTTCAAAATGTATAAAATGATTTTAAAATAGCAGATCTACAAGCTGACTTCGCGATACGTTGTGAGCTTGTAGAGCTGCTATTTCCAAATAGCCTAAGTCTAGATAGGGCTGAAGTGGTTAATGTAGGTTATGTTTTGTAATAATAATCAATATCTACAAAGTAACTAGGAAGTAGGAACTAAAGTGTTCAAATAATTGGAGTAAAACTGAAATATTTGCCTATGAGAGGTAGTGGAGTAGAAGTAAATTTAGCCAAAAGAAATACTCAAGTACAAATACTTAAAGTTGTACTATGTAACTTTTTTTATAAAACAAATCTTAAAATTCTCCTAACTATTAAATCACAAAAGTTTTAGAAGATCCGCGCCGTGAATTTCAGCCTGTAAAGCCTTCTCTGTATGTAAACTGAGATCCTTGCCGTGGACCGGATCTCGCGCCAAAATTGCGTCATCACACTACCGGCCAATCAGAGCGAGGGTTATACAACTGCCGGCCAATCACAGCGCATCTTGAAGTGGGGTCGCTATGGCAGCCATATTTGTTGTCGCCCGTTTGTACCATCCCTTCTCTAGGTAATTTCGCCTACCAGGCAGGGTGAAGGAGTCCGTATCTCTGGAATTACTGAACGCACAGGAACAAGGGACCCCTTAAAAGATAGATCTCAGCGAGGTGGAGGCAGACGCGGGGGTCTGAAGGTACGAAAAACGTCCGAAAGACGCGGACGCGACCGCGGTTTGCTATAGGGCTAATGACCACTAGTTGGGCATCTTACACAGTATGGCTTTAAAAATTGTACTAAAGGGATATTTCACTTCATGTGGTTTTATCATCTAATCAGGCTTTTGTG
>NC_137813.1:7895165-8135165 GCF_963921795.1 Nannobrachium achirus | reverse complement strand
CTGGTAGACCATTTTTATACGTATAAACTTAGACGTCTAGTATAAGTTTAGACGTATATTAGACGTCTAATATACCTCAAAATGTTTGCTGGGCTGTTACTGTAGGATAGATTAATGAGCACATATGTTACTGTATGTGCTAATGTTGTTGGTTTTAACGTCCAGTGACACCTTTCCAGGACAGGCCTTCAGGCGTCCGAGCTTCTAGTTATTATTATTGCTAAAAACAAAACAAAAACATGTTCTCACATTTTACTTCTTCTCACTCAACATTCACATCATGAGAAAAATGCATTTTACCTGGAAATTAAACCAAAACATAAAACCTCACCCGCATTGTTGTTTCCCCCCCTGTAACCAGCTCCAAAAAACAACTTTGGACCATTTCTCTTTGCATAAAATTTATAAATGTGCCCCTCGGGCCGCATTTGGGTCCCGGGCCACACTTTGCAGCATTCAAAATAACACTTTTAACCTTTTTCTCATGTAGCAAAGGTCCTGAACAGCTCCTCAGATCAGGATGAAAAAATCTCCTCTACTCCAAGGGTCCTCCTTGTCAGGGGTTTCTTCCCCCTCGCTGTAGATCTTTAAAACAAGATGTACTCCACACAGCGGACTGACCGCAGCCCCAGCAGGTCAGCCACAGCGTGTGCATTCTTTTAAACTCGGCCCATCAACATCCATATCGTTGTTGTCGGGTGGAAACCTTGTATGTTCAAAACCATCATTTTATAAATGATTTAAACCAGTGAAAACAGCCGATCTACAAGCACACAACGCCTCGCACCGCGAGGCGCTGTGTGTTTGTAGATCTGCTGTTTTCACTACTTATGTGCGACAGCCTTGTATGATGAAGCAGGGCTTTACATAAAAACAAAAAACATACAAATTTGAAACTTGGAGATACAAGGTTTCTGCCCGACCGTGACGATATACATTATATGTGTGCGTAAATGCGTGCATGCCTGTGTGCGTGCGTGCGTGTGTGCGTGCGCGTCATGGTGGCCATGGTGGATTTTTTACTATTACTATTTGATTTTCATTGCCCACCCATCCGACCACTGGTTGGGCAGTGGTCAGATGGGTGTTACAGGTAAGTGGACACCTTTGAGAAGTGGGCTCTGACCCAGAAAAGCTTGAGAACCACTGCACTGGTATACTGTGGTTCTCAACCTGTGGGTCGGGGACGCCCCACGCCTGCGGATGCTCAATCACCTTTGGTTTTCAGGCATCGACACACTGACAATGTAGGTCACAATGCAACATAATGAGCTGTCAATCACAGATACAGGAATCCTCTGTCGGTTCACATTCCAAACACAGCAGAGAGTTTACAGTAAGGAAGGTCATTAAATATAATAAACATGAGGTGTTGCCAGGAACTTGGACGTTTCTTTTTTCTTCTCTGCCCTGCCCTGCTTAACCCTTAAAAGGCAGATTCTACAAATTCCTTCTAAAACATTGGTTCTGAAACCTTTCCTGCCAAGGACCCCCAAATTATATGTATCCCCCCACCAGCCACCAAACATTTTCAATAGCAACTAGAAGGTAAAGAAATAAAATAGTCATAACACACGTTTTTTATGCTTTACGGTGCTCTGTTCTTTTTGTGCGCGTGTGTGTGTGCGTGCGTGCGTGTGTGCGTGCGTGTGTGTGTGTGTGTCTGTGTGTGTGTGTGATCCTGCAAGGTTGACATGGAACATGTCTCTGCTTCAGCAGTGTGAATCCATTTGGAAAAAAAACTACCTTGTTTACTTTAGACAGTTTAGAGAGATGATATAACTGGGCATAGCCTCTCTCTCTCTCTCTCCACATTTAATAAACAGTATAAAATTAAAAGCCACACCAATGTGCAAAGACCTTGGCCATTTGTTTTGAATATCATACAAAAGCAACAACGATGGCATGGATGCCATCACTGTTTGGTCCCCTAAAACTCACACTTATTTATCGATGCCAATTTCCTTCTGCTTTCCTCCAGTTTTATGACACCAGTTTTTATTTTGTATGCAGATATGTCTTTAATACATTTATTAGGTGCGCGTGTGCCATGTGCTTGCGTGTGTGCTTGCGTGCATGCATGCATGCGTGCATAGGTGCATGTGTGCATGCCATGCATGTATTAATGTGTATACTATCTTGTAATCATGGTCTGTAATTAAGCACGATGTCACTATCATTGAATAATGATGACTGATCTGTTTGTAACAGTGATGTAAAAGGTCACTGCCATGACTGTTGAACAAGCATTGATCCTTCCTGTCACCACACTGTCCTGATGACACACCATTATTATTCTGTGTTAATGACTATTATGACTAAATACTATGATATGATTTTGTTACTTTTAACCGCCTTGTTTCTTTCTTCCTTAAACCATGCTATGTTATGTACATTATCTGTCATTACGTCTAACTGTCTGATGCCACTGCTACTTTTCACCACACACCTTAACTCATTTCCCGCGATCCCCATCGAAACCGTTGATTTCCCGCTGTACCACGCTGCGATGCCCGTCGTTCCCGGAAATTTAAGCTTTAATCATTATGAAACAATTAAAAGTATGATCGCTGTATATAGCCGTTTCTGAGTCTTAGGCCGCCCCCTAACTGTATCCGGTCGTATTTCCGGTCTGAGAGCCCATCGCAGCTGCCGTCCCATAGGTTTGCGTTGTAAACAGAGGAAGGAGCTGCACGGCCATATCATCGTCTTTTTTCACGTGTTTTTTTTATATTTGATAGTTGTTTGATTCTTGTGCCCACCTGGCATATGTCTGCTATGTGCGCGAACGTGCCCACGTGTTACCATAGCGCACAGCTGCTGTTTCCAACGTTTTCTTATGTAAATACTGGCGGATTCAGCAGGATACTGCCTGGCAACGGATTTGTCTATTCCAATGGGTTTTTTTTATTCGAAAGCTGTCATCTTGTCTACCGGTCTACTACATGAGTCGCGCACAGATCATGCACTATGCGTGCACGTGCCCACGTTAAAAGGTAAGGACAATTTGGCAGCTGCTTACTACAGCTATGTTTAAAATGGTAGCAAAATTGTTAATGCACCTGATGTAAATGTCATCCTGCCATGTTGATATCTAACCTGTTTTCCTTGTACAAAAAAGACTTTCCCCCACTTTATTTGTATTATTATTCTTTTTTACACCATAAGCCTGTGATTTGATTTGAGCAA
Organism: Nannobrachium achirus; assembly: GCF_963921795.1. Taxonomy (NCBI): domain Eukaryota; kingdom Metazoa; phylum Chordata; class Actinopteri; order Myctophiformes; family Myctophidae; genus Nannobrachium; species Nannobrachium achirus. The sequence continues at coordinate 8,131,976 of NC_137813.1, read as the reverse complement.
CAAATTAACCAGCTCTGTGGCCTTGTGGTTAGAGTGTCCGCCCTTAGACTGGGAGGTTGGGTTCGATCCCGGGCCGGGTCATACCAAAGACTCGGAAAAATGGGACCCAGTGCCTCCCTGCTTGGCACTCAGCCTCAGAGGTTGTACTGGGGGTAAAGACACTGTGACATACAAGCATCATGTTGATGGGGTGTAGGTGTAGCCTTCTTGTACTGTACATCAAAGCTGCTTCACACTACAGAAAAGGGAAATAGGCTCCTGCTCTATGGGCCTCATGGCTCGGAAAGGCTTACTTTACAAATAAAGCAGTCCATTTTAAACTTTTAGCAATGTAGACATTTTAGTTGGATATGTGTGTGTTGTAACTGTTGTACTATCTGACTCACCTGCTCCTACCCAACACTACCTGCTGGCAGGTGCCCCTCCCTCCCTCCCTCCTCCTCCTCTCAGCCCGTAGGAATACAAGCAGCGTCAAATATCATCCTCCACTCCCCGGCTTCCCTCCACAAAGACGGGCAGAGTGTGTTCATTTTAGAGGCTTGAATCAAGCCTGATGAACCAAGCTCACAGCTTGCAGATCAGCTATTTTCAAATAGCCTAAGTCTAGATAGGGCTGAAGTGGTTAATGTACAGTAGGCTATGTTTTGTAATAATAATCAATATCCACAAAGTAACTATAGTATTAGTAACTAATATTTTCAAAAAATTGTAGTGGAGTAAACGTACAATGCTTGTCTATGAGATGTTGTGGAGTAGAAGTAAAAGTAGCCTACATTGGAAATACTAAGTACAAATACCTTACAATTGTACGAGGGATATTTCACTTAAAAAAAAAGTCTATTCAGGCTTTTGTGATCACTCTAGACAGATTTTAATTTGCTTGATTCAGTATTTAGATATTTGCCATGATAGATTCATCAAAATTACCCGTCTTTTTTTCTTTCTGGTACCTCCCTCACTCCCTGCTTGGCACTCAGCATCAAGGGTTGGACTGGGGGTAAGTCCTTGCAACATACTAGCGCCATGTTGAGGGGGTGTAGCCTTCCTTCTTGTACATCAAGCTGGATTTGAATGCAAAAATGTAGTATGCCAAAGCAAATTCCTACGTGTATTACACAATGGTTAATAAAGTAATCTGAATCTGAATCTGAATCTGAATCTGGAAATAGGCTCCTGCCCTATGGGCCTCATGGCTCGGCAAGGCTTACTTTACAAATTAAAAATTTCGTTTAAAAATTTTAGCAATGTAGACATTTTAGTTGGACATTTGTGTGTTGTCACTGTTGTACTATCTGACTCACCTGCTCTTACCCAACACTACCTGCTGACAGGTGCCCCTCCCTCCCTCTGATCCCTCCCTCCCTCCTCCTCCTCCCCTCCTCCTCCTCTCAGCCCATAGGAATACTTGCAGTCAATATCATCAAATATCATCAAATATCATCCTCCACTCCCCAGCTTCCCTCCACAAAGACGGGCAGAGTGTGTTCATTGTAGAGGCTTGAATGAAGCCTGATGAACCACGCTGGATTCGAACAATTAATCTCCACGGTGGTTGTCAGGCACTTTACTGCTGCACCCCTACAATTTAAACACTGTGGCAGACACTGAGCTGTAGGGTTGATGTGTGGGTGTGCATTCTCCCTCAGATACAGTCTCTATGTATGAATCCATCATGGTTCAAATGGAGTTACAATGGGTTTGTATAGGAAAGAATAATTTATATAAAATATCTAAAAAAACGAATCCATTCAGGCCGGGAACACATTTTGCTGTTGGGGAGGGGCTACAGTACATGTACAGTATGTAGCAACATATTTGTTTTTGTAGGCTAATTTCTGATTTAGCCCTAACAATAGGTTAGGCCTAAATGGGTTAAAGTTTCTCAAAGTTATTTTATGAAAGTAAAATATCCCTTTAAGTAAATGTATAGTTACTTTACACCACTGGCCTGCAGCCTGTAGCCATTGATTGATTGATTGAAGAATTTATTAGAAGTTTGCAATAGAAAAAAGTACAGTTTCATGACAGTACAAATCACTGGTACAAGGTCAACTAAAAGGAGATCCTAGAAAGCCGAGGCTTATTTCCACAGGAACCACACTTTAAGTATCTCATATAACATTGAAAGACAGACGGATAGAACATAGTACTTTATCTAGGATAATATCAGTTTCAAAAGCATAACATCAAAAACAAAAAAAGAGAAAAGGGGGGGGAGCATGGGGGCTTAGTCTATTTACAAGTCACGGGTAGCAGCTGTCTGAAGGTGACTTTTCATACCAATTTTGAAGGAGGCTAGGGATTTGCTCTCCTTTAGGGCTTGTGGAAGGGCGTTCCACATGTTGATGGTGTAGCAGGAGAACGAGTTAGAGCCTTGTTTAGTGTTAAATCTACGTTGATGATGATTAGTGGAGCTGCCTCTGGTGTTGTGATTGTGAACATCCTTGACCTTTAAGAAGTAGTTTGTCAGGTACATGGGAATCTTGGAGGTGTAGTGTATCTTGTACACCAGGCCCATTGCAAGATGCTGTACTCTGTCAGCTACTTTGAGCCATCCCACACTTTCGTGGTGATGATCGGTAAGGTGGGTCTGAGGAGGGAGACCAAGCACAACCCTAATTAGTTTGTTTTGGGCTGTTTGGAGCTTTAACTTTAAGGCAGCTGGGGCGTCGCGATACCAGACAAGGACTCCGTAATCAATGAGGGGCCCAATAAGAGCACCTCCTAGTGTCTTTCGGGATTTAATATTGATCAGCGGGGCAACCCTTTGCAAGAAGCGAATTCGTTGGTTGACTTTATTGATTACCTTGGTGGTCATTTTTTCACTGGATAGGTTAGCCTCCAGGATGCAACCCAGGTAGCAGATGTAGTTTTTTCTTTCTATCACAGTGTCACCTACTTTAATTGTGAAGTTCTCAACTAGGCTAAGTTTCTGACTGGATCCAAAGAGGATACATTCAGTTTTGCCTAGGTGAATTGATAGTCTGTTATCATTGAGCCAAGTGCAGATCTTATTAAGTTCACAGTTAAGGGCCTTTTCAACCTGCGATATGTCTCTGCCTGAGACTAGGAGAGCCGAGTCGTCCGCGAACAGAAACAGATTGCAGTCACAAGCAGATGACATGTCGTTTACGTATATTAAGAACAACAGTCGTCCTAGTATACTCCCTTGAGGTACTCCACAGTTTACTGGGAGGGGGGGGGACAGGGTTCCGTTGACTTCCACCATCTGTTCCCTCCCCACCAAGTAAGAGTGCATCCATCTCACTGCTGTGCTATCAAGACCAATAGCTTTGAGTTTTTCAATCAGAATAGAATGATCGACGGTGTCAAATGCCTTCTGGAGGTCCAGCATGACCATGCCGCAATATTTGCCATCGTGAATTTCACGTTTGATGTAATCATTCAAATAGATGAGGCATGTATCTGTGGAATGGGACTCTCTGAAGCCAGACTGGAACTCGTAGATCAGTTTATTCTCTTCAAGATATTTAGCCACCTGTTCATAGACAATTTTTTCCATTACCTTAGAGATGGAACTAAGGATTGAGATTGGCCTGTAGTTGCCAGGGTCAAGTTTACTGCCTTTTTTGTGCAGGGGGGTTACCTTAGCTAATTTGAAGTCCTGGGGGACATAACCCTGCTTGATAGATAGATTAATAATATGGGTAATGATTGGGGCAATGGTGGCAGCTGAGTCTATGAGAAATTTGGGGGCGATTTTGTCATGGCCAGCGGCCTTGAATTGAGGTAGGGTGCGCAGTTTTTTAAACACTTCATCAGTTGTTACCGTGGCAAGTTTAAAATTGTCTTTGCATACCCCAAGGTTCTTGTAGAATTTCAAGATGTGCCTAACACCAAACAGCCCAGATGGAGCGGGCAGTTTATTGACCAGATTTTTGGCCATGGAGGTGAAGTAGATGTTGAGATTTTAGGCTACATCAAGACTGTCAGTGAGGAGGGTTATGGGAGTTTGGATGGATATGTTGCTGGCTATGGATCTGAGTTTAGCACCACAGCCTACACACTAAAAACGGATGGGTTGAAAATAACCCGATCTGGGTTGTATTATAACCCACCCCTGGGTAACTATTGGACCTACCCAACAGTAGTAAATCTTACACAGAAAAATGGGTAGGTCCTTTCTACCCAGCACGTAGTAAGATATTCTACCACATCCTGGGTAGAATTGTTTACTCAGCTCTGGGTCAACCACTATTATTTAGTATTTATTTTACCCACATGTGGGTAGTATATTTTACTCATCGTAAATGACCATGCTAATATTATTTGACATTAACATAAGATAAGATTTGTTTCAGGGTTTTTTTCTCAGATAATTTGTTCCAAGTATAGCAATATCAACATAAAGTTACATAATTGTAAATGTATACGACAATGTTGAAAAGATATAATCAGAGTAGTTTAGAGTAGATCAACATATGAGTTCTTCTCTTTCAGAACGGTAGGGGGAGGGAGCTCAACCATAAGCTAGCAGCCTAGCAGTTACGGTTAGGGTTTTGGCTCAAATATTGACAAATGAAATTCTGACATATGACAGTCAGCTTGCCAAGGCAGACACATGGATATGATACATTTAGCATTTTTAGCTACCAAAAGCTTAGAAATATCCCTGAAAACCTTGAGAAATGCTTTTCCCAGCATGCTTTGCATACCAGGTGACCAACTTAAGTTTAAAACTACCCAATACTGAGTAAAACAATTTTACCCAGCAGTTGGGTAATGTATGAGCTGTACAAAACAACCCATTATACATACAATCACCATTATAATAACCCATAATGGGTAAACCATTTTTTACTCAGATTTTGGGTAGATGAATCTACCCAGCAGTTTTTAGTGTGTAGCTGGGTTTTAAATAGCTTCCATAGATCTCGTGGTTTGTGGATGTTTTCCTCAACTTTCTCATCCAAGTAGTTTTTTTTGGCAGAAAGGATTAAGGAGGTTGTCCGATTTCTCAGTTTATTAGCCTCTAAACTGACTATTTCTAATTTGGCTTCAAGGTGTTTATTGGGGCCTTTTTTGAGTTTGTGATTATATTTGAGTATTTTTTGTCTCTGAGTTTCATTGATTCACAGATTTCCGAATTCCACCATGGCTGTGAGCGGGCTTTAACCCTGACCCTACGCAAAGGAGCCACTTCGTCTAGGATAGTGTTGAAAATGGATTTAAAGCCCAGCCAGGCTTCATCGACCTGAGTGCTAGCTAGTACTGGGGACCAGTCAGATTTCTCCAGTTTGTGATTAAAGGCTTCGCTAGAGTAGGTTTTGAGGTTTCTAGCTTCAACTGTTTTGTGGCCGTCAGCTTTGGACTTATGTATTTTACGGGTGCAGTAAATGATATCATGGTCGCTTAGGCCACCACATTCGATAGTCCCACTCGCGGAGACTTTAGATTTGTCTGTGGTTACAATGAGATCTATGGTTGTTTGAGAGTTATCTGTAACCCTAGTTGGCTTGGTGATGAGCTGAGTGAAACCCTGTTGATTACATAGCTTATTGAATTTTTTGAATAGAGGAGCTTCTTTACGAAGCATGTCTATGTTCCAATCTCCAATAATGTATTTTTCAACATTGTCCACCGGTGCAAGGCTCTCCTCCAGTAACTCACAGAAATCATTTTGGTCGGGCGGTCTATAGATGGCACCGATTAGTATGTTTTTAGCTTTCTTAAGAATCACTTCCACCCATACAGTTTCTAAAGAGCTGTGTTGTAGGTCAGGGCGGGGCATATACTTAATACTGTTATGAACATACATGCATACACCACCACCAAATCTGTTTCTATCATTTCTGATTACCGAGTAGTTGTCAATTTCGATCTGAGAGTCAGTGATAGAGGCATCAAGTTTAGTCTCTGAGAAGGTTAGAAAATGGACCTTACCTTCGAGAACCATATGCTTGATTTGTTCATATTTAGCAAACAAACTGTTAATGTTTAAGTGCATAATGTGAATTCCTCTTTTCACAAAGCGGCTGGCAAAATCCATGGCAAGGTCCATAGAAGTGGTGTTTACATCGGCGTCGGTGGGGGAGGAGGGGGGGTTGGTTGTAGTCTCTGGTGGCTTCAGAGGGGGACAAAGGGACAAAGGGGTCTCCGTGTAAAGTTGGGGGATGGGGTGGTGGGGGGCCGTTGTTGTTACCGATTTAACCCAGGTTGTAAACAGCGCTCGGGCCTTCTCTGTTAACCAGCGTGGAGCAGAGTTAATGTAGACTCTGTTCTGGGGTGCTGGGTCCACGAGGGGGTCCGCCGGGTCCATGAAGGGGTCCGCCGGGTGCGTCTGCAGGTCGGGTGGGTCGGTGGGGCCGCCGGGGTCCGGTGTTGCGTGACTTGCGTCGATGATGCTGGTCTCGTGCTGAGCTAGTCATGCGGGGGCGATCGCCGAGGGTTCTCCGGGGGTCCGTGAGCCAGGGGGTCCTTCGACGATCCGTAAGTCCGCGGAGGCGACTGCCGTGTGATCGTCGGGGGTCGGCTGGTAAGGACAGCTGGAGAAGCCCTCTGTTGGTCCCGCGGGATTCGCCCGTGACGAGCTAGCCAAGTTAGCAACATTAGCTTCGCTGATCACGGACAAAGGAGGGTTTGCCGTCGTCAGACCAACTGCAGTAGCGAGAGCAGCCAGTCTTCGGGTCATCTGTCGTGTGGCTACAGGCCCTGGATGTAATTCTACATCTCCTGATAGCAGCAATAATAAGAAGATCAATGATCGACTCATACAACCATTCAGGGGTTTGTCTCTTTTGTTCCGGTTTGTAGCCAACAACAGTTGAATAACAGAAGATCCAAAAGTCGGGTGCTTGGCTACCGTTTTTCCCATAAGGTAGAACTCACTGTGTTTTTCGTCCGTTACGTCCATTTCCCATAATTGTTTCTCGTATTCCAGTGGTGTTAGGATCTGTGGTGATTTATAGCATAAATCCGTGATCCAAAGTAGGAATAGTAGAGAATGTGGGATGAACCAAGCCTTTGTTGTTTTGGTTCCGGAGCAGCGAAAAAGAATGCGACCTCCCATGTTGGTGTCCGGAACCCACAGAGCCTCAGAACCCACAGAGAGAACCCACAGAGAAAGAGGAGTAAGAGGCAGACGCTGTGTTTCCCTCAAAGTCTTCCATGTCCACCCTCAGCTGATACTTTTTGTCCTTGGTGAGGAGATGCATGTTCTCCAGTCCCAGCCAGTAGTCGCCCGATGCGTCTCCAAAACCAGCCCTGTACTGAGCCCAGGGTCTGTAGAAGTTCACAGTGCCCTTCACTCTTCTCTGGATGACTGTCCACTCCCCTCCATCTGTGTCCATGTCACAGTAGACCATGACAGGTGAAGCAGTGGGGTAGATGTTGTACACACCACTCTGTGTGGAGACGTCTTTGTAGATTTCCTCACAGTCCAGAACCAGGTTGAGATCGCAGCGAGGAGCAGAGTGGACTGTTACAGCCAGCAACAGAACTGCAACAACAAGTATCATCTTGAAGTCTTTAAAGTTGCACCTTGTTGTTCAGATGAAAGGAGTTCTGAGTGTGTTGAGTGTATGTTCAGCTCCAGTCGAAGGTTCAATGCAGAGTAAGTTTGAGGACCTCCTTTTATAGTAAAGAATGGCTTTAAAAATATTCAGAAACCACAAGACAGGTGTGACCATTCTGTCTGTAAACACCACACACACACACACACACACACACACACACACGCACGCACGCACGCACGCACGCACGCACGCACACACACACACACACACACACACACACACACACACACCAACCAACCACATCATTCAAAATATGCGTGGCACAAGGTGCGGCCGGCCATAGTTGAATGATTAGAGAGCCAGTCTTGGAACCCAGAGGTCTCAGGTACGATTCCAGGCCTCATCAATGTGTCAAAGTGTCCCTGAGCAAGACACTTGACCCCTAACTGCTCCCAGAGACACTGACCCGTACTGCCCACTGCTTCTGTCACTGAGGATGGCTTGAATGCAGAGACTGCTTTCCAAATATCCACTGACAAACACCACAAAAGCACATGGACTATACATTATTATGTATTATGTGTTAGTCTGTCTAGGATTCTGATTAAACGGTCTATCAGTAATAAAGCTATGTACGAGCATGCATTATTAGAATTAATATGAGTATATATATGAGTTGAATATGAGCTTGGTGAAAAGAAGAAGAAAAACATTCTTTGACTCGAAGCATCTTTTTCATTGTATAGCTTTCAATACTGTCTATAGCTGTCTTAATGGGGCGTAGTTCCTGCCTGGCAACACAACATGTTTACTATGTTTAATGAACTTCCTTACTGGAAACTCTCTGCCGTGTTTGGAATGTGAACCGACAGAGGATTCCTGTAACACTGATGGATATGATTGAAAGCCATGATTGAAAGATCCTCATTACGTTGCTTTGTGACTCGTTGCGAGTCTGTCGATGGTCTGTTCGGCGAAGATCCAAGTATATAGTGGCCGGGGAGCCACAGGCCCAAAATGTGAGAGGACCTGTGATGTCATAACATACTTTTTACTTTAGTTTTTTCTATTAATTTGGTCAATAAGGTACACAGAATGAGAGGCCTGCTCTGCCGAAAACATTGCGTAAAAAAGCCCCATGGACGTCACTATCCACCTCTTTCCGCGGGAATTTACTGGAGAAATTTTTGCACCACACTTCCGGTTAACAGCAGACATACAAGCTCACGTCGCGTCGCAGATGCAGCCGTTGTGAGCTTGTAGATCACACTCGGCTGCGGCGCCGGAAGCTCCGTCCAACTTCTGCGCAATGCACGATGGGATGTTGTAAACTTGTGGATACAGGAAAAGAATACAAAAATAAATCTGCTTTAAGTAGCATGTGAGGGGTCAAACTAGGGGTTCTTCATGATTCAGAATCCATTCATCCATTCTGAAAACATTCCTTAGGCTAGATTTCAGCCCCACAAAACGGTGAAAAGTGATGAGTCATCAAAAATCAATTTTTAGAGGCCAAAATCTAGCCCAAGGAATGTTTTTCATGCAAAACAAATGCTTCAATGGATTCAGAATCATGAAGAACCCTAGTTTTACCCCTCACATGCTACTTAAAGCAGATTTATTTTTTGTATTATTTTCCTGTATTGTGAAATGACCATAACCTTTTTTCGTAATGTTTGACCAAATGAATAGACAAAACAAAAATAGAAGAAATAGAGAGAAAGGAAGATATTTTTTTACTCATATTATTATTATTATTGCTAAAAACAAAACAAAAACATGTTCTCACATTTTAAATAAAAATTGCATTTTACCTGGAAATTAAACCTAAACATAAAACCTCACCCATATTGTTTTTTATTTTATTTTTATTTTTATTTATATATATTCTTTTTTCTGTAACCAGCTCCAAAAAACTACTTTGGACCATTTCTCTTCGTCCCGGGCCACACTTTGGACGCCCCTGCCCTCCCATTTACAGCCTTCAAATCAACACGTTGAACCTCTTTCTTATCTAACAACGGTCCTGAACAGCTCTTCAGATCAGGATGAAAAACTCTCCTCTACTCTAAGGGTCCTCCTTGTCAGGGGTTTCTTCCCCCTCGCTGTAGATCTTTAAAACAAGATGTACTCCACACAGCGGACTGACCGCAGCCCCAGCAGGTCAGCCACAGCGTGTGCATTCTTTTAAACCTCGGCCCATCAACATCCATATCGTTGTTGTCGGGTGGAAACCTTGTATGTCCAAAACCATCATTTTATAAATGATTTAAACTAGTGAAAACAGCCGATCTACAAGCACACAACGCCTCGCACCGCTGTATTTATAGATCTGCTGTTTTCACTATGCGTGACAGCCTTGTACTGTATGATGAAGCAGGGCTTTACATAAAAAACAAAAAACATACAAATTTGAAACTTGGAGATACAAGGTTTCTGCCCGACCGTGACTATATATATGTGTGCGTAAATGCGTGCAAGCCTGTGTGTGTGCGTGCGTGTGTGCGCGTCATGGTGGATTTTTTACTATTACTATTTGATTTTCACTGCCCAGTGCCCACCCATCCGACCACTGGTTGGGCAGTGGTCAGATGGGTGTTACAGGTAAGTGGACACCTTTGAGAAGTGGGCTCTGACCCAGAAAAGCTTGAGAACCACTGCACTGGTATACTGTGGTTCTCAACCTGTGGGTCGGGGACGCCCCACGCCTGCAGAAGCTCCGATCACCTTTGGTTTTTAGGCATCGACACACTGACAATGTAGGTCACAATGCAACATAATGAGCTGTCAATCACAGGTACATACAGGAATCCTCTGTCGGTTCACATTCCAAACACAGCAGAGAGTTTCCAGTAAGGAAGTTCATTAAATATAGTAAACAAGGTGTTGCCAGGAACTTGGACGTTTCTTTTTTCTCTGCCCCGCTCTTAAGAGATTTGAAAAAGACTCCCCAAAGACTTTTTTTTTTTAAAGATTTCAGTTGTTAGATGTGAGATGCATATAAAGATTTTGTAAAGACTGGTACAAGATTCCCTTTTATTTGCTGAAATAGGCCATGGCCATTATAGCCATGTGTTCCCATTCCTCTGACTAGCTCACACACACACACACACACACACACACACACACACACACACACACACACACACACACACACACACACACACACACACACACACACACACACACACACAGAGTGGTGTAAAGTAGCTAACTAAGTACATTTACTTAAGTACAATTGAGGTATTTGTACTTTACTTGAGTATTTCCAGTTTTCAGTACTTTTACTCCACTTAGTTACTATAGTTACTTGCAGATATAAATTATAATATTATAAAACATTAACCACTTTAGCCCTATTGAGCTAAATGAAAATAGCCAATCTACAAGCTCACAACGCGTCGCATCGCAGTAATGCAGTATTGATACTTTTATTTGAGTAAAACATGTGAGTACTTTTTCCCTCACTGCATGCACAGATTGCAATCATTGCACACACACCGAGCTCCGCCCTCCTCCCCAGCCCTCTCTTCTCCCGTTCTCTCCTCTCTCTCCATAGCCGGAGCAGATTGATCCTATCAACTTATCAACTTTGAATGTTTGGAATAATTAATGTAGGCTACTATTATGATACGCCAGGCTGGCAGCTCAACCGAACCGTTTTGGGGAATTAATGGCTTTTGGTTCGCTAGCGTTCTGTTTTGGTTGTTACGTCATGGTGCTTATTCAGACTCAGCCCCGATTTGTGAAAATATCAAACCAGTTTAATATTCTCGTTAACAGAATCTGGGTCTCAAGTCGGGGTAAAAATCGAGTCAGACCGCTACCTCACATTTAACGATTGAGTAACGACCGAATCACGGGAGCGCGCCTCGATTTTATTACGACTGAGAAATCTTAAATCTTTTCCAAGTTGTTAGATGTAAGGCTAGCTTTAACCCTTAAAAGGCAGATTCTACAAATTCCTTCTAAAACATTGGTTCTGAAACCTTTCCTGCCAAGGACCCCTACAATTATATGTATCCCCCCACCAGCCACCAAACATTTTCAATAGCAACTAGAAGGTAAAGAAATAAAATAGTCATAGCACACGTTTTTTATGCTTTACGGTGCTCTGTTCTTTTTGTGCATGTGTGCGTGCGTGTGTGCGTGTGTGTGTGTGTGTGTGTGTGTGTGTGTGTGTGTGTGTGTGTGTGTGTGTGTATGTGTGTGTGTGCGTGTGTGTGTGTGTGTGTGATCCTGCAAGGTTGAACATGTCTCTGCTTCAGCTGTGTGAATCCATTTGAAGAAAAAAGAACTACCTTGTTTACTTTAGAGAGATGATATAACTGGGCATAGCCTCTCTCTCTCTCTCTCCACATTTAATAAACAGTATATCATTAAAAGCCACCAATGTGCAAAGACCTTGGCCATTTGTTCTGAATATCATAAAAAAGCAACAACGATGGCATGGATGCCATCACTGTTTGGTCCCCTAAAACTCACACTTATTTATCGATGCCAATTTCCTTCTGCTTTCCTCCAGTTGTATGACACCAGTTTTCTATTTTGTATGCATATATATCTTTAATACATTTATTATGCGTGCATAGGTGCATGCGTGCATGCCATGCATGCATTAATGTGTATACTATCTTGTAATCATGGTCTGTAATTAAGCACAATGTCACTATCATTGAATAATGATGATTGATCTGTTTGTAACAGTGATGTAAAAAGTCACTGCCATGACTATTGAACAAGCACTGATCTTTCCTGTCACCACACTGTCCTGATGACACACCATTATTATTCTGTGTTAATGACTATTGTGACTAAATACTATGATATGATTCTGTTACTTTTAACCGCCTTGTTTCTTTCTTCCTTAAACCATGCTATGTTATGTACATTATCTGTTATTACGTCTAACTGGCTGATGCCACTGCTACTTTTCACCACACACCTTAATGCACCTTATGGAAATGTCATCCTGCCATGTTGATATCTAACCAGTTTTCCTTGTACAAAAAGGACTCCAGCCCCCCCCCCCCCCCCCTCCCCCACACACACACACACACTTTATTTGTATTATTATTCTTTTTTACACCATAAGCCTGTGATGTGACAATATATTTGAGTTGAGCGCCAAATTAACTAGCTCAGTGGCCTTGTGGTTAGAGTGTCCGCCCTGAGACTGGGAGGTCGGGTTCGATCCCGGGCCGGGTCATACCAAAGACTCCGAAAAATGGGACACAGTGCCTCCCTGCTTGGCACTCAGCATCGGAGGTTGGATTGTGGCTAAGACACTATAGCGTCATGTTGAGGGGGTTTAGGTGTAGCCTTCTTGTACATCAAGCTGCTTCACGCTACAGAAACAGGAAACAGGCTCCTGCCCTATGGGCCTCATGGCTCGGCAAGGCTTACTTTACAAATTAAAATTTCCATTTTAAACTTTTAGCAATGTAGACATTTTAGTTGGACATTTGTGTGTTGTAACTGTTGTACTACAGTATCTGACTCACCTGCTCCTACCCAACACTACCTGCTGACAGGTGCTCCTCCTTCCATCCCTCCTCCTACTCCTACTCCTCCTCCTCCTCTCAGCCCGAAGGAATACTCGCAGCGTCAAATATCATCCTCCACACTCTGGCTTCCCTCCACAAAGACGGGCAGAGTGTGTTCATTGTAGAGGCTTGAATCAAGCCTGATGAACCACGGTGGATTTGAACCAGCAATCTCCATTGTGGTGGTCAGGCACGACCACTGAACCCTACATTTTAACACTGTGGCAGACACTGTATCTTTAACTGAGCAGTAGGGTTGATGTGTGGACGTGCATTCTCCCTCAGATACAATCTCTGCTACAACGGGGAATGACAACACTCTAGATATTGTCACTCACTGATAGTATTGCTGTTCTTACAGTATGTGTAAAGTAAAGTAATTATGATTACAATAAACAAAAAAAGGAATTAAGTAGTATGTATACTATAAGCATATTATTTAACAGCAAGCTTATTCTGTAAAAAACACTCTAAACACTTAGCCCCTCTATACATAGTAAAATAGACTTATATAAACATGGAATACAAACTAAAGTATGGTAGTTATAATGTGCTGTTCTGTTGATTTTAATACTGTAGTACGACCAACACTTGTAATACTTCACAAATCTTGTTAAGCATAATTTTAAACATTTATAACAAGTTTTATGAAGCCTTATCGTGCATTGTAAAGGTGATTATAATGCATTGCAGACCCCAACCTTTAAGTAAATTGTTACCAAATCACCAAATACACCTCGTCTTTGTCTTTACATGCATCTCTTTATTCGTATAACAGCTTGGATTATTTATTGATTTAGCAGCCATAGAGGACAGGTCACCACTGTAATCATATGTGATACAATACAGATATCTACAGTATGAGTTTAGGATTATACAGAGTCTCAAAGAGAGAGAGAACAAATCAAACCATGAAAAAGAGTGAATATTGCATCATGCCTTTTATATCACGGCTGTGCCTTTCCAAAATCTATGCATGTGAACCTAAACATGTTTAAGGAACACGTCTGATCTTCATCGCTACAGCCTTCAGGGAGTAATGATATTTCTTCCATTTGGACCAAACTACACCTGTTGCAAAATGAGTCGTCTTCCCCCAGAGGTAAGCGCCATTGATGTTAGCAGAGTGACAGGAATTGTACCAAAATGCACCGTAGTAACCACTTGCACAGTTGCTGCCCGACTTGTCCTGATCATTGTCAAAGGTTGAGAATTTCATTCCATTATGAGGGGTCAGTGAGTCTCCTGCTCCTCCATTCTTGAAGCCAGCAACCTGCAGCCTGTAGCCACCAGCCTCAGAACCCACAGAGAAAGAGGAGTAAGAGGCAGACGCTGTGTTTCCCGCAAAGTCTTCCATGTCCACCCTCAGCTGATACGTTTTGTTCTTGGTAAGGAGATGCATGTTCTCCAGTCCCAGCCAGTACTCGCCTGATGCGTCTCCAAACCCAGCCTTGTACTGAGCCCAGGGTCTGTAGAAGTTCAGAGTGCCGTCCACTCTTCTCTGGATGACTGTCCACTTCCCTCCATCTGTGTCCATGTCACAGTAGACCTTGACAGGTGCAGCAGTGAGGTAGATGGTGTACACACCACTCTGTGTGGAGAATTTGTAGATTTCCTCACAGTCCAGAAGCAGGCAACGAGGAGCAGAGTGGACTGTTACAGCCAGCAACAGAACTGCAACAACAAGTATCATCTTGAAGTCTTTAAAGTTGCACCTTGTTGTTCAGATCAAAGGAGTTCTGAGTGTGTTGAGTGTATGTTCAGCTCCAGTAGAAGGTTCAATGCAGTCTGAGTTTGAGAACCTTCTTTTATAGTGGTTAAGAGCGGTTACAATTTCCTTGTGTGTGTGCGTGTGCGTGTGTGTGTGTGTGTGTGTGTGCGTGTGTGCCCGTGTGTGTGCGTGTGCATGCATGTGATCCTGCAGGTTAACATGGAACATTCCTCTGCTTCACAAGAAATCTTGTGAAATAAAATGTCGCCAACCAATTATCAAGGACGATAAACGAAAGAAGCAGTGTGAATCCTCTTGAAAAAAAAGAAAAAGAAAAACTACCTTGTTTACTTTAGAGAGATGATGCAATTGGGCCTAGTCTCTCTCTCTCTCTCTCTCTCTCTCTCTCTCTCTCTTTCTCTCTCTCCACATTTAATAAACAGTATATAATTAAATGCCACCAATGTGGGTGCAAAGACCTTGGCCATTTGTTTCGAATATCATACAAAATCAAAGTCACAATAAAAGGTAAAAATAAAAATAAAAAGTTGTAATTTATAATGTTCTATTTAGCCCTTCAGTTCTATTTTAACACAAATATTATGAGAAAGAAAAGTAGAAGAACCAGAATTACGCATTATATACGTACAGTATACAACTTCAAAATGCAGAACCGAATTTTGTAGAATTTTCTTATATTGATGCAGGTCAAAATAGACCCAAATATTGCTGTATTCCCATTAAAAGCCCTTTCTTGCATTTGAAGAAAGTGTGCAAGAGTTTTTTCTTAATCAGTTCATTGGACCATTGTTTGGTCTTCTCCTCGGTGCACCTGTCACTCTTGTGTGCAAGAGACTTGCTTTTTATTATAATGGTATAATAAAATGTATTCATTATCATGTATCATTTCCATCAGTCCTAGCTGTACAGTACATCTCTGTCATTGACTGCATGGTGAGTCCATCACTGCTTGCTGTGTCCAACTGGTTTCTCTCTAGACGTCAACACCACATTTAAAACCTGTTGAAAATCACTGGTCAAGACTGATAGAACACTGACTAGTGAATCCCTGCATATCAGTATTGACTTGTGCTGCTTATGAGTGCTTGTGTTGTGCATGTGATGTGCACGTGATGTGTATATGTTGTGCATGTGTTGCGCACGTGTTGTGCACGTGGGTGTTGCATGTCTATCCATTGTATCCAACCCAACTAGACAGGGTTTCTACAACAGCATGACTTTATCAAACAATGAGATCATGAATGCCAAGACTAGATATTCAACTTCATCTTCACAGATGGAATGAGACAGAGAGAGAGGGGACTTTTTTAAATGTATTTGTTTCCTTGTCACGCATGTCCCAATCATAGTTTGTTTTTCTTCCTCATGCCGTCACTGTTTGGTCCCCTCAAACTCACACTTATTTATCGATGCCAATTTGCTTCTGCTTTCCTCCAGTTGTATGCCATCAGTTTTTATTTGATGTGCAGATATATTATTTTTAATACATTTATTATGTGCGCGTGTGCTTTCCTGTGTGTGTGTGTGTGCTTTCCTGTGTGCGTGTGTGCTTGCGTGCGTGCATGCATAGGTGCATGCGTGCACGCCATGCATGCATTAATGTGTATACCTAACCCTAACCTGCTCCTACCCAACACTACCTGCTGACAGGTGCCCCTCCCTCCTCCTCCTACTCCTCCTCCACTCAGCCCGTAGGAATACTTTGCAGCGTCAAATATCATCCTCCACTCCCCAGCTTCCCTCCACAAAGACAGGCAGAGTGTGTTCATTGTAGAGGCTTGAATCAAGCCTGATGAACCACGCTGGATTCGAACAAGCAATCTCCACGGTGGTTGTCAGGAACTTTACTGCTGCACCCCTACAATTTAAACACTGTGGCAGACACTGTATCTTTAACTGAGCTGTAGGGTTGATGTGTGGATGTGCATTCTCCCTCATATACAGTCTCTATGTATGAATCCATCATGGTTCAAATGGAGTTACAATGGGTTTGTATAGTAAAGAATAATTTATATAAAATATCTAAAAAACTAATCAAGCAAATTGAAGTTTCTCAACGTTCTTTTATGAAAGTGAAATATCCCTTTAAGTACAGTACTTAAGTAAATGTATAGTTACTTCACACCACTGACCAACACTTAGTCTGGGATCATTCCATTTACGGGGTTTGATCCGGTCGGGAGCGGAAACCACTTTGCGTCATGTTGTAGTCCTAGACGGACTACACTTTGGCCGGAACAATCAACCGGATTCAGTTTTAACCCAAAATATTCCCCTGCACCCAAGGACATAGTTTTAGGGCCTACCTAATAAACACCTTGATGCGGCGTAGTTTTGCTTTCGAAAGATTTGTTTGGTATATGCATCTTTTAGTCCAACTCGTAGCGACTGGCAAGACTACACTACTCTCGAGCATTTTAATATGGATTGGGGAAACAAACGAGGGGAACTAAATCAAAGCGACGCCGCTTCTTCTAGTGGTTTCCGCGCTTTAGGTGGAAACCAAATGTCTGTTGTGAACGAACACCAGGCTTTCTCCCCAGAAAGACTGGTAGGCGAGGTTACCCAACACTACCTGCTGACAGGTGCCCCTCCCTCCCTCCTCCTACTCCTCCTCCTCCCTCTCTCAGCCCGTAGGAATACTCGCAGTGTCAAATATCATCCTCCACACGCCGGCTTCCCTCCACAAAGACGGGCAGAGTGTGTTCATTGTGGAAGCTAGAATCAAGCCTGATGACCCACGGTGGATTTGAACCAGCAATCTCCATTGTGGCGGTCAGGCACTTTACCACTGAACCCTACATTTTAACACTGTGGCAGAGACTGTATCTCTAACTGAGCTGTAGGGTTGATGTGTGGATGTGCATTCTCCCTCAGATACAGTCTCTGCTACAACAGGGAATGACGACACTCTTTAGATTATCACTCACTGATAGTATTGCTGTTCTTACAGTATGTGTAAAGTAAAGTAATTATGATTACAATAAACAAAAAAAGGAATTAATTAGTATGTATACTATTGACCCAGTGCATATTATTTAACAGCAAGCTTATTCTGTAAACGAGTCTCGTGTATAAAAAACACTCTAAACACTTAGCCCCTCTATACATATTAAAATATACTTATATAAACATGGAATACAAACTAAAGTATGGTAGTTATAATGTGCTGTTCTGTTGATTTTAATACTGTAGTATGACCAACACTTGTAATACTGCGTAAATCCTTGCTATAAGTTTAAGCATAATTTTAAACATTTATAACAAGTTTTATGAAGCCTTATCATGCATTGTAAAGGTGATTGTAATGCATTACAGACCCCAACCTTTAGGTAGTGTTACCAAATCACTAGTCTCTCAAGAACAGCCTCAGAGAACGCTACGCTACTGAGTCTGTCACACACCAAACTCACGGAAGGGATTTTGGGCGGTACCCAAGTCTGGTGACAGGCAGCGCTTTTGACCAATCAAACATAGTGGGCGGTATCTAATGTGTGCGTTGACTATGCATTCCCCCTCACGGGTGGAAACAAACCATCTTTCAACTGTACATATTCTTTGTGCAGCTAAATAAATCCCTCTGTAGTCTATATAGACAAGCGAATTGCTCCATTTAAATATTCATTGACCCACCCGGTTTTCCACACAATGTATGGGTTTCACATTGCCACTATTTGCACAATCAAAGAATGCTTTTGGAAATCGTTGTGCATAACAATAGAATTAAATGGAAGGAAGAATGGCCTACATTACAATAACGAACTACATTTGTTAGTCTACACAGTAAAGTGCAGCAATATGCCTATATGAATTTAGATTTTAGTGTATTATTATTAGTATAGAGTAAATGTAAACGTTGCAACTTCTAGTCTAAAAGACTCATGTATTAAATTATTATATTATAAAACATACATTAATCAACTAGCCCTATTTTATTCCTAGACAGGCTATTTAAAAATAGCTGATCTACAAGCTCACAACAACGTCGCATTGTGGTTACATTCTGCACAATGGGTACTTTGAGTACTACTTTCTGCTTTTGCAATACTTTTATACTTTTACTCAAGGGCTACATTTTGAATACAAGACTTGTGCATGATACTTAAGTAAAGAATGCGAGTACTTTTCCCACTACATTGCCTAAGCACGCCAGTATTAGTAAAAGCACACATCACAGATAGATTTATAGAGTAATATAAGGCAACTGTAAATGTTTAAAAAGACGACCTGAAAAGTGAAAACCTGACGGCCGTATGCTAACACGCTAGCTTACTGCAGTTAGCCAGCCGGGAGAAAGCCTGGTAGGCGAGGTTAAAGCAGTTATACATTATCATAACATCCCATATTGATTTAAAACATCAATCCACTGTATTGCAACACACCATGACATCGGAGGCTATATAAACGTTTGCTTATTGTGGGTAAATTCGTTGTGTCTTGGTCACTGGTCTGCAGCAGATCCATCATTCATATAAATAAGTGAACCATTTCAATCTAAATGGGTTTCATATTGAAAGTGGCATTCTTTGATTTCACAAGCCATTGTTGACAGTTTGACACATTCCAACACAGCTTATTTAAATGCAGATTGCTTGTATGCTAATAGAGTCACAACTTCTCATTAGCTTTTCAGTCCATCATCATTCATGTAAGCTTTATAATTAGCTTCATACTAACATTAACATTAAATATTAACAGTACCATAGGCATACACATTAAGCAACATTATCTGTGCATAGAACGATACATTTGTTAATCAAACCAAATGTTTATTATACAGATAATCATACACATTGTAAACGTAGTATACAGTAGGCCTACATAAATGCAACATAACTTTAGGGTTTATTCTATAAACAATACGGCTAACCATCATCAAATAAAAGGGAAAAAATAGTCTGTTATTGAGAGATTATTCTATAAATAAAAACGAACTGTTTCATAGCATAACATCATCTTTTGTGAGACAATACCAATACCAATGCTTTTATACTTTTTTACTCAAGGGCTACATTTTGAATACAAGACTTGTGCCCGTATTGCATGATACTTAAGTAAAGAATGCGAGTACTTTTCCCACTACATTGCCTAAACACGCCAGTATTAGTAAAAGCACACATCACAGATAGATTTATAGAGTAATATAAGGCAACTGTAAATGTTTAAAAAGACGAGCTGAAAACATGACGGCCGTATGCTAACACGCTAGCTTACTGCAGTTAGCCAGCCGGGAGAAAGCCTGGTAGGCGAGGTTAAAGCAGTTATACATTATCATAACATCCCATATTGATTTAAAACATCAATCCACTGTATTGCAACACACCATGACATCCGAGGCTATATAAACGTTTGCTTATTGTGGGTAAATTCGTTGTGTCTTGGTCACTGGTCTGCAGCAGATCATCAGCAGATCATCCAGCTTCATTCAGCGCAGCATATGGGGTAAAAACGATGGGGTCCTTGTTCCTTCTCTCTGGGAAAGCAGGATAACAGGATCCAGGCGGCCAAACATGCCAAACATCTCGCCGTCGTCGCCGATCTATCAAGTACTTAAAACAAATGGGCTGAAGAGGTTTTAATTGTTCAATATTGTGTAACTGAGAAACACTTGTAAGCACGCTAGAAAACAGTTCCTCGTCCACAGTAGCATCTATGTTGCGTCGTCGTTGTTGTGGTTGTCTGTTGTGTAACTTGTGTTCCGTGTGTAGAGTAGCAGTTCCGCTATAGTAGTTTCGGGAGGGAACCAAACCAAGGGGCGGACCAGGCTTCAAAGCGGAACTAGTTTTAAAATTCGTTCTCAACCGGGGAATTCCATGTATCCCCGCCCCTTTCTATGTTGGTCCCAGAGTCAAAGGAAGAGAGGCCGACCGATAGGTGTCGCCCTTTCTTCTTTGACGATGGGTTCCCAGATTGCCAAATCACCAAATACAACTAATCTTTGTCTTTGCATCTATTTATTCATTTAACAGCTTGGATTATTTATTGATTTAAGAGCCATAGAGGACAGCAGATCACCACTGTAATAATATGTGATACAATACAAATTAGTTAGTTTCACAATCAAACAGTTAGTTTAGGATTAAACAGAATCCCAAAGAATGAAAAAAAGAAAAAAAGAATCAATCCATGAAAAAGAGTAAATATTGCATCATGCCTTTTATACCACAGCTGTGCTTTTCAAATCTATGCATGTGAACCTGAACATGTTTAAGGAACACGTCTGATCTTCATGGCTACAGCTTTCAGGGAGTAATGATTATTCTTCCAGGTCCTCCAGTTTGCAGTTGTGTTAGCTCTGCTTCCCTGGCAGTAAACACCATTGATGTTAACACCATAACAGCTCTTGTACCAAAATGCACCAGAATATTCCTTTGCACAGTTCTTGCTCCACTTGTCCTGATCTTTGTCAAAGGTTGAGAATCTCATTCCATTGTGATAGGCCAGAGAGTCTCCTGCTCCTCCATCAGTGAAGCCAGCAACCTGCAGCAGTGGTGGAAAAAGTAGTCACATTTGTTACAGGTACTTAAGTAAAAGTACTGCAATGCAGAAATACTCTGTTACAAATAGAAGTCTGGTATTGGGAATTTACTTGAGTAAAAGTATAGGTATCAAAATGTACTTTAAGTACATGGAAGCAGAAATCTTCAATTTCATGTTTTCAAAATATATAAAATGTTTTGAAAATAGCAGATCTACAAGCTCACATCACGACACAACAGCTTGCAGATCGGCTATTTTCAAATAGCCTAAGTCTAGATAGGGCTGAAGTGGTTAATGTACAGTAGGCTCTGTTTTGTAATAATAATCAATATCCACAAAGTAACTATAGTATTAGTAACTAACAATAAAAATGATTATAAAAAAAAAAAAGTATTAGCTAACTAACTAACTAACTAACATTTTCAAAAAATTGTAGTGGAGTATTTTTTTTTTTTTTTTTAGCAATGTAGACATTTTAGTTGGACATTTGTGTGTTGTCACTGTTGTACTATCTGACTCACCTGCTCCTACCCAACACTACCTGCTGACAGGTGCCTGCTGATTCTCCCTCAGATACAGTCTCTATGTATGAATCCATCATGGTTCAAATGGAGTTACAATGGGTTTGTATAGGAAAGAATAATTTATATAAAATATCTAAAAAAACGAATCCATTCAGGCCGGGAACACATTTTGCTGTTGTGGAGGGGCTACAGTACATGTACAGTATGTAGCAACATATTTCTTTTTGTAGGCTAATTTCTGATTTAGCCCAAACAATTAGGTCAGGCCTAAATGGGTTAAAGTTTCTCAAAGTTATTTTATGAAAGTGAAATATCCCTTTAAGTAAATGTATAGTTACTTTACACCACTGACCTGCAGCCTGTATCCATCAGCCTCAGAACCCACAGAGAAAGAGGAGTAAGAGGCAGACGCTGTGTTTCGCTCAAAGTCTTCCATGTCCACCCTCAGCTGATACTTTTTGTCCTTGGTAAGGAGATGCATGTTCTCCAGTCCCAGCCAGTACTCGCCTGATGCGTCTCCAAAACCAGCCCTGTACTGAGCCCAGGGTCTGTAGAAGTTCACAGTGCCATTCACTCTTCTCTGGATGACTGTCCACTCCCCTCCATCTGTGTCCATGTCACAGTAGACCATGACAGGTGAAGCAGTGAGGTAGATGGTGTACACACCACTCTGTGTGGAGAATTTGTAGATTTCCTCACAGTCCAGAACCAGGCAACTGTGGACTGTTGCAGCCAGCAACAGAACTGCAACAACAAGTATCATCTTGAAGTCTTTAAATTTGCACCTTGTTGTTCAGATGAAAGGAGTTCTAAGTGTGTTGAGTGTATGTTCAGCTCCAAGTCAGAGTTTGAGGACCTCCTTTTATAGTAAAGAATGGCATTAAAAATATTCAGAAACCACAAGACAGGTGTGACCATTCTGTCTGCCAATTCATTTTAGTTATATAATTAAACACCACACACACACACACACACACACACACACACACACACACACACACACACACGCACGCGCACACACACACACACACACACACACACACACACACACACACACACACACACACACACACACACACACACACACACACACACACACACACACACACACACACACGCCAGCACGTACCAACCAACCGAACAACCACATCATTCAAAATATGTGTGGCACAAGGTGTGTCCTGCCATAGTTGAATGATTAGAGAGCCAGTCTTGGAACCCAGAGATCTCAGGTACGATTCCAGGCCTCATCAATGTGACAAAGTGTCCCTGAGCAAGTCACTTGACCCCTAACTGCTCCCAGAGACACTGACCCGTACTGCCCACTACTTCTGTCACTGAGGATGGCTTGAATGCAGAGACTGCTTTCCAAATATCCACTGACAAACACCACAAAAGCACATGGACTATACATTATTATGTATTATGTGTTAGTCTGTCTAGGATTCCGATTAAACGGTCTAATAAAGCTATGTACGAGCATGCATTATTAGAATTAATAGTTTGAATATGAGCTTGGTGAAAAGAAGAAGAAAAACATCCTTTGACTCAAAGCATCTTTTTCATTGTCTAGCTTTCAGCGCTGGCCATTCAAAAATATCAGGTGTACAAGTTAACAGCGTGTCACTTCGTGCCGTGCTACTGTACAGTACATCTGTTCTTTTTGACCATGTTGTCAAAAATAAATCTTTGAAAACGCGTTTGAAATATTTGTAATAATTTAGAAACTTTTGACACAAATCTCTTCTGGGGGTCCATGTAGAAATAGGTCATGTTGGGGGTCCTTGGCACCAACAGGTTTGAGACCTACCGATTCAGAAAGCATTCACAGAATCTGCCTCAGGTCTTAATGGGGCGTAGTTCCTGCCTGGTGGCAACACGTTTACTATGTTTAATGAACTTCCTTACTGGAAACTCTCTGCCGTGTTTGGAATATGAACTGACAGAGGATTCCTGTAACACTGATGGATGTGATTGAAAGCCATGATTGAAAGATCCTCATTACGTTGCTTTGTGACTCGTTGCGAGTCTGTCGATCGTCTATTGTTCGGCGAAGATCCAAGTATATAGTGACCGGGGAGCCACAGGCCCAAAATGTGAGAGGACCTGTGATGTCATAACATACTTTTTACTTTAGTTTTTTCTATTAATTTGGTCAATAAGGATCACAGAATGAGAGGCCTGCTCTGCCGGGGGAAAAAAAAAAGTCCCATGGACATCACTATCCACCTCTTTCCGCGGGAATTTACTGGAGAAATGTTTGCACCACACTTCCGGTTAACAGCAGACATACAAGCTCACGTCGCGTCGCAGATGCAGCCGTTGTGAGCTTGTAGATCACACTCGGCTGCGGCACCGGAAGCTCCGTCCAACTTCTGTACAATGCACGATGGGATGTTGGAAACTTGTGGATACAGGAAAAGAATACAAAAATAAATCTGCTTTAAGTAGCATGTGAGGGGTCAAACTAGGGGTTCTTCATGATTCTGAATCCATTGCAAACATTTGTTTTGCATGAAAAACATTCCTTAGGCTAGATTTCAGCCCCACAAAACGGTAAAAAGTGACGAGTCATCAAAAATCACAGTTTTTAGAGGCCAAAATCTAGCCCAATGAATGTTTTTCACGCAAAACAAATGCTTGTGTAGTGATGCGCGGAAGCGGGGATTGAACCTGGGATTCCCACTTGCCAGTCCAACGCACAACCAGTCGTGCTAATAGGGCTGAGCCCGATTGGCAGGGCTGTTGTCGCTGGTTCATGGCTGGTAATAACTGTGGGGGCTACAATCACCCCCCTGATCTTTGGAGCGTGCCCTCGCGCTTCACACTTCACGCCGCGGACCGCCGCACACGACGTGGACCTGTCCCTCACGCGAGGATATCACGCTCCTCATCCTGCCGACAACGCCAGATTGTAGTGATACGCGGAAGCGGAGATTGAACCCGGGACTCCCACTCGCCAGTCCAACGCACAACCAGTCGTGCTAGTAGGGCCCTAATAGCCTGACTGGTTGTGTGTTGGACTGGCTAGTGGGAGTCCCGGGTTCAATCCCCGCTTCCGCGTATCACTACACTTGCAATGGATTCAGAATCCAGAACTCACATGCTACTTAAAGCAGATTTATTTTTTGTATTCTTTCCCTGTATAGTGAAGTCGATGGAGTGAATATACAATGACCATAACCTTTTTTTGCAATGTTTCTGGCAGAGCAGGCCTCTCATTCTGTGTACCTTAATGACCAAATGAATAGAAAAAACTAAAATAAAAAGTATGTCATGACGTCACAGGTAAAACCCTATTCTTTGAACTTTTGGGCCTGTGGCTCCCCGACTATAGGCCTACAGAATTTTGGGGTTAAATGGTCAAAGAAGTGTTCAAAGAACTTATAGATATTTACTTGTAAAATTGTAAAATCAAAACACAGTCTTTTGTGGCCACTGTCACACACAAGTATACTCAGTGTTGTACCCGAACGCGTTCAAAGAACGATCGTTCATGAACACGTTCATATTTTGGGCGAACGTGAACTGAACGTAATTGTTTTCGCTTGATGAACGATATTGTCGAACGCGGTCATTCTGACGCCCGTGAACGACGTTCGTCGGCGTTCGTCGGCCGTTCATGCGGCGGTCCGCGCCTCCGCCGTTGTCTGTCCTCTCCTCTCTTTTCATTCACATGCTCCAATAGAAGCACGCACTGTGTGCCCATTCACTGAGCTGAAGTGTATTCTCTCGGTGGAACACTGTCTTACGGATTAGTATAGCGCTGCCCCTAAGCTCCCCATCCCCCCTCCCCTTTCTACACACAACACTTCAGCTCAGTCTGCACTCTGAGCAGTGAGGGAGAGAGGGAGAAAGTGATCTGCCTTCTCTAAGTGAAGCTGTTAAAACAGGATTTAGATCACTCACTGGAATAATAACTGATCATCATACAGTACATCTTATAATATAGTCTAGCCTACTTCTACCTCTGTTCCTGAAATCCGCGATGTTGTTAGGGTGCTGGGTGCTCCAACTTTCTTGGATCAGATGACAGACTGCACGCACGGTAACACTGCCAGGCATAAGGATCGACTCGATCGCCTCATTGAAAATGCGCATTTGACACAGATTTGACCACAGGCAATTAACAGCTCAACATTAATAGCAGCTGTTACAAACGCTTGTTTTCTCTGTCTTGTGCACGTGTGTCAACTGTTAAATCTGTAACCAAGATGTCAAATAATTCCATGTTATATAGTGAGTGCAGTGGTTCTCAACCTGTGGGTTGGGACCCCTAGGGGGATCCCCAATTTAATTTTTTGGGGGGTCCCTGACTCCCCAGTTGTTAAGCTTAATGTTAACATTGTTTTCTCACTCAACAATAAACAGATCAACATACAGTATAGGTGTGGTATCTGCACATTTCTAAAGCACATGTTCACAAGCATGTAGATCGGCTATTTTCACAATCAAACAGTCAAACTAATGTAATGCCAACTCCTATAATTCCAAGTGCTTGTCAGGGTGGGGGGTCCCCAGTTCATATGATTATTTTGGGGGTTGCATCCTGAAAAGGTTGAGAACCACTGTAGTAGAGTAGTGCAGGTAGGGCCTACTCAGTAGATTCTCTCCACCTTATTTTAAATGACTTGTAAGTTCCACTTCTCAAAGGGGCAACTTTATTTGTCAACCTGAATGGCAAGCCTAATATTATTGTGTTCATGTCTTACTTTATTTAATTCATATTTCTTCAAGACGTTGTGTGTAGGCCAGTGTTTTAGACATAGCCTTAGGCCTATTGTATAGATTGCTACACAATAAATGGTAAGGTAAAAAAAAGAAAACATAAATAAAAAAAATACATAAATAATTTTATTTTTTATTTTTTGAATAGCCAAAAGTATAAAAAGAATTATGGTTAAAAAAAGAACGAAAAAGAACTAAGTTAGTTCATTTTGTGGAACCATGAACTTTAGTTCAAAATATAGAATCATGAACTAGAAATGAACTAGTTCCTTTTAGAAGTTCTGAACTTGAACTTGAACTAGTTAGTTTTTAAAGTGAACTTTCCCAACACTGAGTATACTGTACACACATGCGCGCACACACAAACACACACTCACACAATCTAAACCTACATACCGCACACACTGGCACCTGACACTCTGGATGCTGCACACACACACACGCGCGTGCACGCATGCACGCACACACAGACACGCGCGCATACATCAGAGAGAGAGAGAGAGAGAGAGAGAGAGAGAGAGAAAGAGGAAGATATATTTTTACTCATATTATTATTATTGCTAAAAAAAAAAAAAAAAAAAACTCTCACATTTTACTTCTTCTCACTCAACATTCACATTATGAAAAGAATTGCATTTTACCTGGAAATTAAACCTAAACATAAAACCTCAACCACATTGTTTTAATTTTAATTTATTTTTATATATATGTTTTTTCTGTAACCAGCTCCAAAAAACTACTTTGGACCATTTCTCTTCGTCCCGGGCCACACTTTGGACGCCCCTGCCCTCCCATTTACAGCCTTCAAATCAACACGTTGAACCTCTTTCTTATCTAACAACGGTCCTGAACAGCTCTTCAGATCAGGATGAAAAACTCTCCTCTACTCTAAGGGTCCTCCTTGTCAGGGGTTTCTTCCCCCTCGCTGTAGATCTTTAAAACAAGATGTACTCCACACAGTGGACTGACCGCAGCCCCAGCAGGTCAGCCACAGCGTGTGCATTCTTTTAAACTCTGCCCATCAACATCCATATCGTTGTTGTCGGGTGGAAACCTTGTATGTCCAAAACCATCATTTTATAAATGATTTAAACTAGTGAAAACAGCCGATCTACAAGCACACAACGCCTCGCACCGCGAGGCGCTGTATGCTTATAGATCTGCTGTTTTCACTATGCGTGACAGCCTTGTATGATGAAGCAGGGCTTTACATAAAAAACAAAAAACATACAAATTTGAAACTTGGAGATACAAGGTTTCTGCCCGACCGTGACTATATATATATGTGTGCGTAAATGCGTGCAAGCCTGTGTGTGTGCGTGCGTGTGTGCGCGTCATGGTGGATTTTTTACTATTACTATTTTATTTTCACTGCCCACCCATCCGACCACTGGTTGGGCAGTGGTCAGATGGGTGTTACAGGTAAGTGGACACCTTTGAGAAGTGGGCTCTGACCCAGAAAAGCTTGAGAACCACTGCACTGGTATACTGTGGTTCTCAACCTGTGGGTCGGGGACGCCCCACGCCTGCGGAAGCTCAATCACCTTTGTTTTTTAGGCATCGACACACTGACAATGTAGGTCACAATGCAACATAATGAGCTGTCAATCACAGGTACATACAGGAATCCTCTGTCGGTTCACATTCCAAACACAGCAGAGAGTTTACAGTAAGGAAGTTCATTAAATATAGTAAACAAGGTGTTGCCAGGAACTTGGACGTTTCTTTTTTCTCTGCCCCGCTCTTAAGAGATTTGAAAAAGACTCCCCAAAGACTTTTTTTTTTTTAAGATTTCAGTTGTTAGATGTGAGATGCATATAAAGATTTTGTAAAGACTGGTACAAGATTCCCTTTTATTTGCTGAAATAGGCCATGGCCATTATAGCCATGTGTTCCCATTCCTCTGACTAGCTCACACACACACACACACACACACACACACACACACACACACACACACACACACACACACACACACACACACACACACACACACACACACACACACACACACGCACAAACACACACACAGAGTGGTGTAAAGTAGCTAAC
Organism: Nannobrachium achirus; assembly: GCF_963921795.1. Taxonomy (NCBI): domain Eukaryota; kingdom Metazoa; phylum Chordata; class Actinopteri; order Myctophiformes; family Myctophidae; genus Nannobrachium; species Nannobrachium achirus. Next base: position 8,103,439 of record NC_137813.1, on the reverse strand, counting down.
TAAGTACATTTACTTAAGTACAATTGAGGTATTTGTACTTTACTTGAGTATTTCCAGTTTTCAGTACTTTTACTCCACTTAGTTACTATAGTTACTTGCAGATATAAATTATAATATTATAAAACATTAACCACTTTAGCCCTATTGAGCTAAATGAAAATAGCCAATCTACAAGCTCACAACGCGTCGCATCGCAGTATTGCAGTATTGATACTTTTATTTGAGTAAAACATGTGAGTACTTTTTCCCTCACTGCATGCACAGATTGCAATCATTGCACACACACCGAGCTCCGCCCTCCTCCCCAGCCCTCTCTTCTCCCGTTCTCTCCTCTCTCTCCATAGCCGGAGCAGATTGATCCTATCAACTTATCAACTTTGAATGTTTGGAATAATTAATGTAGGCTACTATTATGATACGCCAGGCTGGCAGCTCAACCGAACCGTTTTGGGGAATTAATGGCTTTTGGTTCGCTAGCGTTCTGTTTTGGTTGTTACGTCATGGTGCTTATTCAGACTCAGCCCCGATTTGTGAAAATATCAAACCAGTTTAATATTCTCGTAACAGAATCTGGGTCTCAAGTCAGGGTAAAAATCGAATCAGACCGCTACCTCACATTTAACGATTGAGTAACGACCGAATCACGGGAGCGCGCCTCGATTTTATTACGACTGAGAAATCTTAAATCTTTTCCAAGTTGTTAGATGTAAGGCTAGCTTTAACCCTTAAAAGGCAGATTCTACAAATTCCTTCTAAAACATTGGTTCTGAAACCTTTCCTGCCAAGGACCCCTGCAATTATATGTATCCCCCCACCAGCCACCAAACATGTTCAATAGCAACTAGAAAGTAAAGAAATAAAATAGTCATAGCACACGTTTTTTATGCTTTACGGTGCTCTGTTCTTTTTGTGCGTGTGTGTGTGTGTGTGTGTGTGTGTGTGTGTGTGTGTGTGTGTGTGAGTGTGTGTGTGATCCTGCAAGGTTGACATGGAACATGTCTCTGCTTCAGCAGTGTGAATCCATTTGAAGAAAAAAAAACTACCTTGTTTACTTTAGAGAGATGAAATAACTGGGCATAGCCTCTCTCTCTCTCTCCACATTTAATAAACAGTATATAATTAAAAGCCACCAATGTGCAAAGATCTTGGCCATTTGTTTTGAATATCATACAAAAGCAACAACGATGGCATGGATGCCATCACTGTTTGGTCCCCTAAAACTTACATTATCGATGCCAATTTATTCTGCTTTCCTCCAGTTGTATGACACCAGTTTTTATTTTGTATGCAGATATATCTTTAATACATTTATTAGGTGTGCGTGTGCCGTGTGCTTGCGTGTGTGCTTGCGTGCATGCATGCATGCGTGCATAGGTGCATGCGTGCACGCCATGCATGTATTAATGTGTACTATCTTGTAATCATGGTCTGTAATTAAGCACGATGTCACTATCATTGAATAATGATGATTGATCTGTTTGTAACAGTGATGTAAAAGGTCACTGCCATGACTGTTGAACAAGCATTGATCCTTCCTGTCACCACACTGTCCTGATGACACACCATTATTATTCTGTGTTAATGACTATTATGACTAAATACTATGATATGATTGTGTTACTTTTAACTGCCTCGTTTCTTTCTTCCTTAAACCATGCTATGTTATGTACATTATCTGTCATTACGTCTAACTGGCTGATGCCACTGCTACTTTTCATCACACACCTTAATGCACCTTATGTAAATGTCACCCTGCCATGTTGATATCTAACCTGTTTTCCTTGTACAAAAAGGACTCCCCACCACTTTATTTGTATTATTATTCTTTTTTACACCATAAGCCTGTGATGTGACAATATATATGAGTTGAGCACCAAATTAACCAGCTCAGTGGCCTTGTGGTTAGAGTGTCCGCCCTGAGACTGGGAGGTCGGGTTCGATCCCGGGCCGGGTCATACCAAAGACTCGGAAAAATGGGACCCAGTGCCTCCCTGCTTGGCACTCAGCATCAGAGGTTGGATTGGGGGTAAGACACTGTGACATAAAAGCATCATGTTGATGGGGTTTAGGTGTAGCCTTCTTGTACTGTACATCAAAGCTGCTTCACGCTACAGAAAAGGGAAATAGGCTCCTGCCCTATGGGCCTCATGGCTCGAGAAAGGGTTACTTTACCAATTACATTTTCCATTTTAAACTTTTAGCAATGTAGACATTTTAGTTGGACATTTGTGTGTTGTAACTGTTGTACTATCTGACTCACCTGCTCTCCTACCCAACACTACCTGCTGACTGGTGCCCCTTCCTCCCTCCCTCCCTCCCTCCCTCCTACTCCTACTCCTCCTCCTCCTCCTCCTCTCAGCCCGAAGGAATACTCGCAGCGTCAAATATCATCCTCCACTCAGCTTCCCTCCACAAAGACTGTGTAAGCTAGAATCAAGCCTGATGACCCACGTTGGATTTGAACCAGCAATCTCCATTGTGGTGGTCAGGCACTTTACCACTGAACCCTACATTTTAACACTGTGGCAGAGAGTATCTTTAACTGAGCTGTAGGGTTGATGTGTGGATGTGCATTCTCCCTCAGGCGGCATTCACACAGGCACGTTTTATTGCGATTAAAACGAATCCTCTAACGTATTGTCAGAAAATACACAACGTTTGGGCATGTGTGAAGATGCATCCGTATTCTTTTTCGAATCAAAGAAACGAATGCAAATCCACAAAAAAACGGTGGTTTCGATTCGCTACAACAAACGCTTCACTATTGGTGTGAATCCATCCGTCTCAAATACAGGCCTCCAGACCGTCCGTTCTCATTAGATTTCTGACCATTCTGGCCGCCTCCTCCCCTCATTGATTCCATTTCTGATCACCGCTCCCTCGATCGCACATGGTGTATTATTTGTGAGGAGTTGCTCACAGTTAGATAAAAGGAAAGTGCCACAGGAGTCACTTGTATATCATATATAGGCTATAGGCCTAATATAATATAGGCCGATGTGTGGGTCTCTCGCCCTTGCTCGCGCGCGCGGCTCTCTGTGCCAAATAATGTCCAAATGGAGACGCTTCATGCGCGGAGCGCAGAGAGGGAACCAGCGGAGGGCAAGACGAGGGGCAGAGAGAGAGAGAGAGAGAGAGAGAGAGAGAGAGAGAGAGACGTTGATGTCATCCTCTTCGTAGATATTCATATCTTGCTATTAAAAGTATTTGCTGTCTGGTTTATTGCTGGTAGATTTTGCGAGTCCCTCCGGCCGCCGCTGGTTATTTTTTGATCGCCCGTTTACGACCGTCGACCGCAGATAAATAGGCCTGCGCCTCAATTTTGCGGCGGTCCTGCGGTTACATTGTGAGTTGAACTTGAAGAATTAATAAACACAGGGAGATGGAGGGGGCATTATTATGCAGCTTGGATACATACATGTCCCTGTCCCATGGACAGACGTGGACGATTCCTTGTTTCGGATGACAAAGTGCAGTGCGAGCGCAAACGTATCAATTAAATATGCAAGAATGTAGCAACTTCACCCCTCCCATTCGCACGACTAAACCGAATTATATTATGAGAATGTGGCCTCAGATACAGTCTCTGCTACAACAGGGAATGACAACACTCTTTAGATATTGTCCCTCACTGATAGTATTGCTGTTCTGATGTGTAAAGTAATTATGATTACAATAAACAAAAAGCTAATGAAGTAGTATCTATTGACCTGGTGCATATTTTAACAGAAAGCTTATTCTGTAAACGAGTCTCTGTATAAAATACACTCTAAACACCAAGACCCTCTATACTTAGTAAAATAGACTTGGACATGGAATAAGAACTAAAGTATGGTAGTTATAATGTGCTGTTCTGCTGATTTTAATACTGTAGTATGACCAACAATACTTTGTAAATCTTGTTGTTAAGCTTCATTTTAAACATTTATAACAAGTTTTATGAAGCCTTTTCTCTCTAGGTCGTCCTCAGACGAGCCTTCCATCGTCGCTTCCAGTCATCCCGGTTCTCCATACATCTGGCCAGCTCGTTGGTACTTTGCGCTCCTACATCTTTCTTGCAAACACACACACACACACACACACACGCACACACACACACAGACACGCGCGCACACGCACACGCTCACATAGAGAGAGAGAGAGAGAGAGAGAGCGAGAGACAAAGAGAGAGAGAAAGGAAGATATTTTTTTTACTCATATTATTATTATTGCTAAAAACAAAAACATGTTCTCACATTTTACTTCTTTTCACTCAACATTCACATTATGAAAAAAAAAAAAAGCGTTTTACCTGGAAATTAAACCTAAACATAAAACCTCACCCATATTGTTTTTATTTTTATTTATTTATATATATATATTTTCTGTAACCAGCTCCAAAAAACTACTTTGGACCATTTCTCTTCGTCCCGGGCCACACTTTGGACGCCCCTGCCCTCCCATTTACAGCCTTCAAATCAACACGTTGAACCTCTTTCTTATCTAACAACGGTCCTGAACAGCTCTTCAGATCAGGATGAAAAACTCTCCTCTACTCTAAGGGTCCTCCTTGGCAGGGGTTTCTTCCCCCTCGCTGTAGATCTTTAAAACAAGATGTACTCCACACAGTGGACTGACCGCAGACCCAGCAGGTCAGCCACAGCGTGTGCATTCTTTTAAACTCGGCCCATCCATATCGTTGTTGTCGGGTGGAAAACCTTGTATGTCCAAAACCAAAAAATAAATGATTTAAACTAGTGAAAACAGCCGATCTACAAGCACAACGCGAGGCACTGTGGGCTTGTAGATCTGCTGTTTTCACTACTTATGTGCGACGGCCTTGTATGATGAAGCAGGGCTTTACATAAAAACAAAAAACATAAAAATTTGAAACTTGGAGATACGAGGTTTCTGCCCGACCGTGACTATACTGTATATATGTGTGCGTAAATGCGTGCATGCCTGTGTGTGTGCGTGCTATTTTTTACTATTTGATTTTCACTGCCCACCCATCCGACCACTGGTTGGGCAGTGGTCAGATGGGTGTTACAGGTAAGTGGACACCTTTGAGAAGTGGGCTCTGACCCAGAAAAGCTTGAGAACCACTGCACTGGTATACTGTGGTTCTCAACCTGTGGGTCGGGGACGCCCCACGCCTGCGGAAGCTCCGATCACCTTTGGTTTTTAGGCATCTACACTCTGACAATGTAGGTCACAATGCAACATAATGAGCTGTCAATCACAGGTACATACAGGAATCCTCTGTCGGTTCACATTCCAAACACAGCAGAGAGTTTACAGTAAGGAAGTTCATTAAATACAGTAAACATGAGGTGTTGCCAGGAACTTGGACGTTTTTTTTCTCTGCCCTGCTCTTAATCCTTAAAAGGCAGATTCTACAGATTCCTTCTAAAACATTGGTTCTGAAACCTTTCCTGCCAAGGACCCCTAAAATTATATGTATCCCCCCACCCGCCACCAAATATTTTCAATAGCAACTAGAAGGTAAAGAAGTAAAATAGTCATAGCACACGTTTTTTTTTCTTTACGGTGCTCTGTTCTTTTTGTGCGTGTGTGTGTGTGCGTGCGTGTGTGTGCGCGCGCGCGCGCGTGTGTGTGTGTGTGTGTGTGTGTGTGTGTGTGTGTGTGTGTGTGTGTGTGTGTGTGTGTGATCCTGCAAGGTTGACATGGAACATGTCTCTGCTTCAGCAGTGTGAATCCATTTGGAAAAAAAACTACCTTGTTTACTTTAGAGAGTAAGTAGTCTAAATTATGTCTATTTCCAGCAGTGGTTCTTAATAATGCAGATATATCTTTAATACATTTATTTAGAAAACATGTTGTGCCTGGAAAAAACATCATGGTACTTAGATATTTTCATTACAGTCTATCCAACCATTTCAAAATAGACTATGTATACTATAAGAAAGATTTACTGTACAGTCCTAATACACTGTAGGTTTCGATTACTATGTTGTCCTTGCGAGTGAAACATTCACCATCAGCTCTGCACTGATGTATTTGGACCTACAGTAACAGATAAGAGTTTTCTACCCGACAACAGTGATGTGATAGGTCAGTGTCTGCCATGACTGTTGAACAAGCACTGATCCTGCCTGTCATCAGACTGTCCTGATGACACACCATTATTATTCCGTCTATGTCACTGTTGTAAAAACTATTATCTCCATATTATAACATTTTGTGTGTTTTCTTTTCACAAATTAACTACAGCGTCACAAAAAAGTATCAAAATAAGATGCATGAGCTCCAAACGGACAGCTTTTTGAGCTTGTACTGTAGATAAGCTACTTTTGATGCTTTTGAATTTGAATCTTGAAAAGTGAACCGTTTTGGTTTCCACCCGACAGAGGAGATGTTTTTATAGTCTGTTTCTTTTTCTTCCTTAAACCATGCACGTTTTGTACATTATCTGTCATTACGTCTAATTGGCTGATGCCACTTCTACTTTTCACCACACACCTTAATGCACCATGTGTAAATGTCACCCTGGCATGTTGATATCTAACCTGTTTTTTTTTTTTCTGTTTCTTCCTTCTTCTTTCTACAAAAGCTTTTTTTTTTTTTTTTTTTTACACCTGTAGGCCTGTGATGTGACAATATATTTGAGTTGAGGTACAAATTAAATCACAAACCTTTAGCAATGTAGACATTTTAGAAAAACTTTTAACCCCTTTTTTCTCAATATGCAGATTATTTCCAATTCCTCCCCACAAGCATTTGTGTGTTGTCACTGCATGCTGTTGTATGTGATTCACCTGCTACAACCGAAGACTACCTGCTGACAGGTGCCACTCCTCCCTCCTCCCTCCTCCCTCCTCTCAGCCCGTAGGAATACTCGCAGCGTCAAATATCATCCTCCACACCCTGGCTTCCCTCCACAAAGACGGGAAGAGTGTGTTCATTGTAGAGGCTTGAATCAAGCCTGATGAACCACGCTGGATTCGAACCCGCAATCTCCGCAGACACTGTATATTTAACTGAGCTGTAGGGTTGATGTGTGGATGTGTGGATGTGCATTCTTCCCCAGATACAGTCTCTGCTACAACAGGCAGGGACGGTTTATGGCTTGTGTGTGTGTGTTTTAATATGTTTTTAACCGATTAAAATCAAGCAGTGCCAAATTCTGTCAATGAATGACGTATGACGTTGGTAGCGTACACAGGTGGTATTTTGATGAGCGAGTCACAGGTCAGGTGACTGATGGGACATTTCATTTCAAATCAAATGCAGACCGTTGACTTGACAAGATGCCGGGTAAGAAGCACTTGAGTGGTAACCAAAAACGAACAAAGAAATTACAAAAGAAAGCTAAGCATGCTGCTATGGTGCAACAAACACCATCAATTTCATCTTTCTTCAAAAAGAACGAGGACGATGATGACCCTGAGGAAGGAGGTGAATCGGTTTCAGGGAACGCCGGTGATATTGTTGTTAGCAACATTAGCAACAGTGCTGCTGCTGCTGGAGGCGAGCCCTCGGCCCTGCCCGAGGCCGAGGTGATGGAGCGGGGAGACGAACTCATTGACCTGGGTCTGGATAGTTCAGGTTTAGAAGAGTTAGCGGGACCAAGTTCACTGACTGTTATGGATCAAATTGACCTGGATGATCTGGATGCATCATCGGCGGGCCCATCATCGGCGGGCCCAAGTTCTTCTTCACAATCACAGCAAGGTCAGTCACAGTCAGACAGAGTGGTAGCTACTCTTGACAATAGTTTTATCAACCTTTAAAATGTTTTTTTTAAAAAAACATTTTAAAATAATTTAAAATGTGCCCCAAAAATGTGTTTTCCCTCAAACTCAGTGACACTGGGAGACGGCAGCGGGACTGAAATGCAAGCCGAAATCCCCCCTCGCCCCTTCGGTGAAGATGGTGTGTCCTGGTGGGAAAATGGAAAGGATCCTGCGCTGTGGGGAAATGCAACCACCAGTGACAGGGTAGGCAATCTTGTATTATTATTATTAAGCTGCTGTACTGTATTATTTTCGTAGAATAAATGAGGTTAAGTTCTTATTTCATCTCATCTTCTTATCTTAGGTCAAACAGATTCTCATTGGAAGAGGGGCCGCCTCATTTCACAACCGTAGAGCCAAATACCCTGCTTCGGCTAGAGACTGTGGACTAGGTGGTAAATCACGTTCATTGACGAACGACATGTTGAACACTACATTGCCAAATGGACAAGTAGTACAGTGGGAATGGATGTTGTATTCACCATCGACAGGGGATGTGTTCTGCTTTGCCTGTAAACTACTTGGGAAAATTAAGAATGCATTTACAGAGGGTTACTCTGACTGGGCCCACGCAACAGCCCGTTTGCGTTCCCATGAAGCAAGCCCAGAGCACAGGGCCAGCATGTTAGCATTGATAATGCGGGCACGGGACACTGGCACAATAGATTCTGCCATAATAAAACAGGCTTTGGATGTCCAGAATTACTGGAGGGAAGTTTTGAAAAGGCTTGTGGCAGTGATTAAATTTTTAGGAGAGATGGGGCTGGCTTTCAGGGGTGACGACGAGCTACTAGGCTCGCCGCACAACGGGAATTATTTGGGAATTTTGGAGTTAATTGCACAATTTGACCCGTTTCTGGCTCAACACATAAAGACACACGGTCAGAAGGGCAGAGGTAGTGTGTCTTATTTATCATCAACAATATGTGAAGAGTTCATTGAATTAATGGGAGAAAAAACAAGGCAAAAAATAGCAGAGGAGCTCCTTGAAGCGAAATATTTTTCCATTATTGTAGATTCAACTCCAGATCTCTCTCATGTAGACCAGTTAACATTTATCTTTAGATTCGTTAGCAAGGAAGGCAAGCCAGTTGAGCGATTTCTGGCATTTGAGCCAATTCACAGTCACACAGGACAAAGTTAGCTGATGTTGTTTGTACCATGGTGCACAGGCTTGGTTTGGATTTATCGAATTGCAGAGGACAATCATTTGATAATGCCAGCAATATGTCTGGGCGGTACAATGGCCTACAGGCGCACTTGAAACAAAAAAACCCGTTAATGCATTATGTGCCTTGTGCAGCCCATTCGCTTAATTTAGTTGGTGTAAATAGCATAGATGGAAGCAGTACAGAGGTGAGAGATTATTTTGATTTATTGAAATCGCTCTATGCCTTCTGCTCGGCATCAACACATAGGTGGGATCAGGTTTTTCACAATGCAGATATACATATAGGTTTAACATTAAAGCCTCTCTCAAACACTCGGTGGAGCAGCCGAGCTGATTCCACAAAAGCTCTATGGAAAAATTACCCCAAAATAAGGGCAGCTTTACAGAGCATAGCTGAAAATGAAGATGAAACTACAGACACCCGTGATGAAGCCAGCGCTCTCTGTGCAAAATTGGACAAATTAGAAACTGCATTTATGGCTAATTTCTGGGATTCCATTCTCACTCGATTCCATAAAACAAGTTTGAGCCTTCAAAAATCAGACATAGATCTCATGACAGCAGTCGGACTGCTCAGGTCTCTCTGTGATTTTGTCACAAAACAAAGAGTTCGCTTTACAGAGTATGAAACTGTTGCTAAAGCTGTGCCAGGTGTAAGCCAGATGTACATTCATGATACCCAGCGCATCAAAAAACGAAAAAGACAGTTTGATGACAGTGGAGCAGATGATGTTGTGTTGGACGGGAAACGCAAATTGCAAATAGAAACATTTAATGTGGTTATTGATAAGTTGGTTAGCTGTCTTGACCACAGACTTGAGGCATATAAGCGCGTTTGTGATCTGTTTGCAGTTCTGTTCATTCCTGAACACGCTTGTGACACTGAAGTAATTGATAAAGCAAACTTGCTTGCTTCTGCGTATCCATCAGATTTAAATGCGTCAGATTTCGCTGATGAAATGATTCAATTCAGATCATTCATTCGACCTACAGCTGAAGGTCTTGTCTTGCCTCCACCAAAACTCCTGAAAACAATAATTGCTTCTTCATCGCAGTCAACATTTGCTAATGTGTTCATTGCACTGCGACTCTATCTGACGCTCCCTGTCAGCAATTGTGAGGGAGAACGGTCCTTTTCCCAAATGGCAAGGATTAAAAATGAATTAAGGACCAGACTGACGCAGAGGCGCTTAAACAGCCTGTCAGAACTTGTCCGAGGGTTGAATTTCGATGCTCTCATCCATGATTTCGCCACAAAGAAAGCTAGGAGAAAGGAAATGGGTGTGTAGGCAAATTTAGATTTAGCCTAAACGTCTGTAAACTAAACCCCAAGCTACAGTATTAATTAGGCCTATGCTACGTCAATGTCTTTGTTATTTTAAGTTAAAATACTGCAGTATCCAATGTTTTTATTTGTCATTGAACTTGTGCTTTGTTCTTGAATAGGCCTCGGCCTCCGCATTGTTAAAATAATGTGTATCCAATTTTATTGTTTTTATTTTTGTGGTTTGTTTGTTCCTGAAAGCATAGGCTAGTGCACTGACTGCACGATACACACGCACCTTACTTTATAGGCCTCGGCCGCATTTATTTTTTTATTTTTTATTGTTTATTGTTGGCAGTGGTGGATAAAGTACCCACATTTGTTACTTTACTTAAGTAAAAGTATCAATTATGGGAATACTCTGTCCGGAAAGTCCGGACTTAAAAGTTTACTTGAGTAAAAATACATTGGCATCAAAATGAATGTTGTCTACTTGACCTACTAAAAGTAAAATAAATACAGATAAAATAAATATAGTGCTTAATTAATAATATAAAATCTACAAACTAACTAACGTTTTAAATTAAGTAGAAGTAAAAGTATTGGAAATACTAGAAAATACTAAAGTAGGCTACAAATGCCTCATAATTGTACTTAAATAAATGTGCTTGCTTTCCACCACTGATTGTTGGAGTGACTGAGGTGTGTGACGATATTTAAGTTAAAATACTGTACTGTTTTATGCTATTTTATTTTGTTTGTATGTTTTGCTTTTCACTGTTATTGAAATCAATATGCACGCACCAGGCGTATAATGCGAATGCCTCTGCTCCATTAGATTAGGCAGCAGCCTGAGCGTTGAGAATAAAAGCAGAACTGATATTGATTTATGTCTAGTCAGAGTTATTTATATTATAACAGATTTTCTAGCTATGTGCTCAGTGTGGTTCTGTTGCGCGCACATTGTGTTGTTGGCCTGTTTGTTGGGGGTGCGCCGCGGAACGCGGTGCGTGTCTGTGTCCCGAGACTCCGAGCAGTGCTCGACTCGACTCCGCTAGCCGCTGTCGAGCGCCGCGCCGCGGTGCGATCGCCGGATCGCGGGCCGGTACGGGACGCGTGCGGGCGGGCGGCGTGGAGGTGCGGGAGGGGGCCTTTGCGATTTGGCTGCACAGGGCCTATCTTCCAATTGGTCCGTCCCTGACAACAGGGAATGACGACCAGAGCCGTGGCAAGGTATAAGTGGTATAGGCAACCGCCTAGACTAGAACACAATCTCAAGGGGGCGCCAGCCACGCCTGCTCTGTTGGTATTATCTCACCCAGAAGACCCAGTTGCTTAATATGTGGGTCAAAATAAAAATGTTATAATTTGTGTTATGTCTCATTGTCTAGTACTGCGTTCCAGTGTTCTGTTCTGCTTTATGATCCTCAGTTTGTGCTGCATTTGACTTTTTTTGACTGACTGTTGTGCGGTGATCTCTGGCATCGATTATTCATGTACGTTCTCATGCCAGTGCTGTGTTGTTGTGCTGCTCGAAGCTGCTGAAGTAAAGTTAAGTCTATATTGGCAAACGGTGTCATGTCCTATTCACAGACACAATGTTGGCGACAAGGATGGCTGCTTTTTCTCTCCCACCAACTACCCCCTTCCTGGAACTGCCGGGCGAGCCTCCAGTGCCCTGAACTCGCAACAGGTATTTATTTTGTTGTTCATTAGCCTATGCTTTGCCTGAAGCTGAGTCATGAAGCATCGACGGTGGGTAAGTAATTGATCTTGTTTCCAGCAGGCTGGCTGGCTTGACATTTTTGCATCATATTGTTGAACAGTTAATGAGCCACCCAACCTGACCCAAAACCGCCAAAAATCACGCCAAAACCCGAAAAAATATATCATCATATCATTGAAGAGTTAATGAGCCACCTAAACCGACCCAAAACTGACTAAAATCACCCTAAAAACCGCAAAGATGATTAGACTGGCAACGGCACTGATGACGACACTCTTTAGATATTGTCACTCACTGATAGTATTGCTGTTCTGATGTGGTTCTGGAAATTAAACATGGCAAATATGTATTTTCATTATACAATATAAAGTAACAATGATTACAATAAACTAAAAAAAGAAATGAAGTAGCTGTATACTACTGACCCAGTACATACTTTTAACAGCCAGCTTATTCTGTAAATGAGTCTCTTTGCATAACATACACTCTAAACACATATACCCTCTAGACTTAGTAAAACAGACTTATATAAAGACTTAATGTAGTATGAGCAGCACTTAATAATATACATTATGAACCTTGTTATACATTGTTGTGCATCATTATAAACATTTATAACGAGTTATATGAATCCCTATAAGGCAAAGGTGATTATAATGCATTACAGACACAAACCTTTAAGTAAATTGTTACCAAATCACCAAATACACCTCATCTTTGTCTTTGCATGCATCTCTTTATTAGGTCAAAAGCTTGTATTATTTATTGATTTAAGAGCCATTGAGGACAGGTCATCACTGTAATAATATGTGATACAATACAGATACAGTATCTACTGTATGAGTTTAGGATTAAACAGAGTCTCAAAAAGAGAGAAAATAGAAAACAAAATCAAACCATGAAAATGAGTAAATATTGCATCATGCCTTTTATACCACGGCTGTGCTTTTGAATCTCTGCATGTGAACCTAAACATGTTTAAGGAACACGTCTGATCTTCATCGCTACAGCCTTCAGGGAGTAATGATATTCCTTCCATTTGGACCAAACTACACCTGTTGCAAAATGAGTCGTCTTCCCCCAGAGGTAAACACCATTGGGATTAGCGTGGTGACAGTCCTTGTGCCAAAATGGACCGTAATAAAGACGTGCACAGTTCTTGCCGTTCGCGTCCTGATCTTTGTCAAAGGTTGTGAATTTCATTCCATTGTGATAGGTCAGAGAGTCTCCTGCTCCTCCATTCTTGAAGCCAGCAACCTGCAGCAGTGGTGGAAAAAGTCACATTTGTTACTTAAGTAAAAGTACCAATACTGCAATGCAGAAATACTCTACGGTATTGGGAATTTACTTGAGTAAAAGTAGGCATCTAGATGTACTTGGAAACAGAAATCTTCCATTTCATGTTTTCAAAATGTATAAAATGATTTTAAAATAGCAGATCTACAAGCTCACTATTTTCAAATAGCCGAAGTCTAGATAGGGCTGAAGTGGTTAATGTAGGTTATGTTTTGTAATAATAATCAATATCTACATAACAATATCTACATAACACAATATCTAAGTAACTAGGAAGTAGGAACTAAAGTGTTCAAATAATTGGAGTAAACTGCAATATTTGCCTATGAGAGGTAGTGGAGTAGAAGTAAAAGTAGCCGAAAGAAATACTCAAGTACAAATACTTAAAAATTGTACTAAAGGGATATTTCACTTCATGTCGTTTTATCATCTAATCAGGCTTTTGTGACCACCCTGGGGAGATTTTAATTTGCTTGATTCGATATTTAGATATTTGATATTCATTTTATCAGATACAACTTCAAATTCCATTTTAACCATCATTCATCAAAATCACCCACGTTTTTCAGTAACTTATTTTATTTTTTAATATATTGTTCTATTATTATTATTTTTAATCATTTTCCCAAAAAGATACAAATAAATGAAAAAAGTTCATCGGAAAAAAAACACAGCTCACGTATTAGGAGGGCATCAGGAGTAAAAAAAAACAGTTTTTGATGAATCTATCATGGTTAAAATGGAGTTCGAAGTTACAATGGGTTTGTATAGGAAGGTGGCATGTCTGAAAAAATGAATATGAAATATCTAAATACTGAATCAAGCAAATAAAATCTCTCCAGGGTGATTAGACGAAAGAAAAAAAAGAATTTGAAAGTGAAATATCCCTTAAGTAAAGTAGGCCTACTTAATGTATATGTTACAGTATGTTCAAGAAACCAGTAAAAGTTGTCAAGGAGCACTCGTTTTGACGTTCACCACACACTAATCACCACCAGATGGCGACGTCAGCCACTGGATAAGAGAGTTACGTCACGCTTTGAACTCGCCGCAGACCGGAAGTGTTTACTCTTTATTTACTAGCCTAGCCTAGCCTAGCCTAGCCTAGCCTAGCCTAGCCTAGCCTAGCCTAGCCTAGCCATTAGCTCCATTGTAGTCACTTGGACAGGGCGTTTAACGTGCGCTTGCCCAGGCCTTACGGCCTGGGCATAAATATAACGATTGCATTCACCACGGCTTCGCGGCCACTCGCGCCTGCGGCGCTCGGGGGCGAAGAGCAGGACCAAGGTCCGCTGGCCTTCGCGCCGCTTGGGGCTTCGTGGACCCAGGGGGGCCTCGTAACTCGTTTGGGCTTCGTGGATACAGGGGGGCTTCGGTAGCTGCTCGCAGTGTCGTGGACAATAGAGCGGCGCACCGCCTGGAGTACGTTGATGTGGCGACCGCTTGCTCCGCCCCGTGCCGCACCACGAGTGCTCCGCGTCTCGAATGTGCTGTTTCTCTAATATACTATGACATATACATCACTGACCTGCAGCTTGTATCCATCAGCCTCAGAACCCACAGAGAAAGAGGAGTAAGAGGCAGACGCTGTGTTTCCCTCAAAGTCTTCCATGTCCACCCTCAGCTGATACTTCTTCTTCTTGGAGTTGGTAAGGAGATGCATGTTCTCCAGTCCCAGCCAGTACTCGCCTGATGTGTCTCCAAACCCAGCCTTGTACTGAGCCCAGGGTCTGTAGAAGTTCACAGTGCCGTCCACTCTTCTCTGGATGACTGTCCACTTCCCTCCATCTGTGTCCATGTCACAGTAGACCTTGACAGGTGCAGTAGTGGGGTAGATGTCGTACACACCACTCTGTGTGGAGACGTCTTTGTAGATTTCCTCACAGTCCAGAACCAGGTTGAGATCGCAGCGAGGAGCAGAGTGGACTGTTACAGCCAGCAACAGAACTGCAACAACAAGCATCATCTTGAAGTCTTTAAAGTTGCACCTTGTTGTTCGGATCTTCTGAGTGTGTTGAGTGTATGTTCAGCTCCAGTAGAAGGTTCAATGCAGTCTGCGTTGTTTGAGGACCTTCTTTTATAGTAAAGATGGCATTAAAAATATTCATCCATCAGACAGGTGTGACCATTTCTGTCAGACGCAAACACACAAACACCAACCAACCACATCACTCAAAATACTCGTGGCACAAGGTGCGGCCGGCCTTAGTTGAATGATTAGAGAGCCTGCCTTGGAACCCAGAGGTCTCAGGTACGATTCCAGGCCTCATCAATGGGTCAAAGTGTCCCTGAGCAAGACAGTTAACCCCTAACTGCTCCCAGAGACACTGACCCGTACTGCCCACTGCTTCTGTCACTGAGGATGGCTTGAATGCAGAGAGAGACTGCTTTCCAAATATCCACTGACAAACACCACAAAAGCACCTAGACTACATTATTATTATTATGATATAATGTGTTCTGAATATAGATTAAAAAATGCATGACCGTCTGTGTAGGATTCTGTTTAACGGTCTTTCAGTAATAAAGCTATGCACAAGTATGAATGCGAAATATAGTTTGCCTTTGAATATGAGCTCCTCTCTGGGCAGCTGTAAATCAGTGTTGATGGTGCCTATGATTGCATGTGTTGTGTGTGTGAGGTGCACCTGTTGTGCATGTGAGTGTTGAGTGTCTATCCATAACTAGATATTCAACTCGATGTTCACAGACGGATACTGTACATACAGCACAAGCATCAGTTTATTTTGGATTCATGTCAATTTGTGTTTTCAGATATTTAACCACTTGAACCGTCAATACCAACTTGGCCTTTCACTCTGTTGTGAGCTTGTAGATCTGCTATTTTTGGCTAAAGTTCGCAGAATATTGACACTATATGGTTCAAGTGGTTAATATAAAAAAAGGAGAAAAAAAGGTTTCTATCACTCAAAGATTTGGAGGACCCCCTGTACTAACTCTGGGGACCCCCTAGGGGTCCTGGACCCCCTGTTGAAGACCCCTGCTGTAGAGAGGGGAGACACATTAGCCAAATGTAGTTGTTTCTTCCTTGGTTTTCTTCCTCATACGTTCACTGTTCCCAGGGCCAAACATGGATTAATGGATTATCTTTCAAGCTTCACACATGCAGCATAAACATTCTACTGTCAATCATGGTTCTCTCTCACTTGACAAACTAGCTATTCTACTTGATGTTCAGTTGATATAGAAAGAGGGGGATTTAAAAAATATGTTTTAATCATGTGTCCTTGTCATTAATCTGCACACACACACACGCACGCGCGCACACACACACACAAACACCAACCAACCACATCATTCAAAATATGTGTGGCACAAGGTGCGGCCGGCCATAGTTGAATGATTAGAGAGCCAGTCTTGGAACCCAGAGGTCTCAGGTACGATTCCAGGCCTCATCAATGTGTCAAAGTGTCCCTGAGCAAGACACTTGACCCCTAACTGCTCCCAGAGACACTGACCCCTACTGCCCACTACTTCTGTCACTAAGGATGGCTTGAATGCAGAGACTGCTTTCCAAATATCCACTGAAAAATATACCACAAAAGCACCTAGACTACATTATTGTTATATAATGTGTTCTGAATAAACATTAAAAAAAATGCATGACCGTCTGTGTATGATTCTGTTTAAACGGTCTTTCAGTAATAAAGCTACTGTATGCACAAGTATGAATGTGAAATATAGTTTGACTTTGAATATGAGCTCCTCTCTGGGCAGCACTCTGCTGAGTGAAGCTGAAAACCCAAGTTCACCAGCAGGATGAAAAAGGTCACAAAAAAAAAACTACGAACAAAAACAAAAATCAAACTTGGTTCGAAGTGAAGCGGTGAATTTTTATTCTATGTGTTCTAGAGTTACGAAATCTGTGTTCTAGATCTATACATTTTGTGTTCTAGATCTATACATTTTGTGTTCTAGATCTATACTTTCTATGTGTTTTAGTTCTATATTTTTAAGAGTTCTTAATAAATGAATGATTTTGTCTGGAGGGCCAAATTGTCATGTGAAGCTTGACCCATCCTCAATACTGCATGCACAGGACATGACACGGACACGGGACTCCTGGGAGGCCTATGGGACAGACTGTACGGGAAAGAAAAAGCCACTCCTTGGAAGCGGATTTCACAGCTTCAAAAAGACTTTGGTGAAAACTCCTGCTCTACAATGCAGTTTCTCAGCCAGTGGGTGGCACCCAAAAGCAGGCACGGGACCCTAATTGGGCCTTGACCTCTTGGTCAATACCAAATATGTGGGTCCATTTGAAACCTGTTGAGAATCATTATTCTAGATTGATAGAACACTGATCAATGTGAGCCTGTAAATCAGTGTTGTTATGGTGCTTATGATTGCATGGGTTGTGTGTGTGAGGTGCACCTGTTGTGCATGTGAGTGTTGCGTGTCTATCCATAACTAGATATTCAACTCGATGTTCACAGACGGATACTGTACATACAGCACGAGCATCAGTGTATTTGGATTCATGTCAATTTTTGTTTTCAGATATTTAACCACTTGAACCGTCAATACTTAATAAACTTGACCTTTCACTCTGTTGTGAGCTTGTAGATCTGCTATTTTTGGCTAATGTTCTCAGAATATTGACGCTAGGGTTCAAGTGGTTAATATAAAAAAGGAGAAAAAAGGTCTCTATCACTCAAAGATTTGGAGGACCCCCTGTACTAACTCTGGGGACCCCCTAGGGGTCCTGGACCCCCTGTCGAAGACCCCTGCTGTAGAGAGAGGGGAAACTTTAGTCAAATGTATTTGTTTCTTCCTTGGTTTTCTTCCTCACACCTTCACTGTTCCCAGGGCCAAACATTGATTAATGGATTATCGTTCAAGCTTCACACATGCAGCATAGGCATTCTACTGTGAATCATGGTTTCTCAAGAGAAACTGGCTGTAGTTCAACTTTATGTTCAGTTGATAGATAGAGATAGGGTTTTTTTTTTATACGTTTTGCTCATTTGTTTCCTTGTCATTAATCCTCCACCATCAGTTTGATTCTCTTCCTCATAGCTTCACTGTTCCAATGGGCCAAACATGGATTAATGGATTATCTTTCAAGCTTCACACATGCAGCATAAACATTCTACTGTCAATCATGGTTCTCTCTCACTTGACAAACTAGCTATTCTACTTGATGTTCAGTTGACAGAGAAAGAGGGGGATTTAGAAAATATGTTTTAATCATGTGTTTCCTTGTCATTAATCTACACACACACGCACGCGCGCACACACACACACACACACACACACACACACACACACACACACACACACACACACACACACACACACACACACACACACCAACCACATCATTCAAAATACGCTTGGCAAAAGGTGCGGCCGGCCATAGTTGAATGTTTAGAGAGCCCGCCTGGGAACCAAGAGGTCTCAGGTACGATTCCAGGCCTCATCAATGTGTCAAAGTGTCCCTGAGCAAGACACTTGACCCCTAACTGCTCCCAGAGACACTGACCCGTACTGCCCACTGCTTCTGTCACTGAGGATGGCTTGAATGCAGAGACTGCTTTCCAAATATCCACTGACAAACACCACAAAAGCACCTAGACTACATTATTGTTATGTGTTCTGAATAAACATTTAAAAAATGCATCACCGTCTGTGCAGGATTATGTGTAAATGGTCTTTCAGTAATAAAGCTATGGACGAGTATGCATGTGAATTATAGTACTTTGAATATGAGCTTGGTGAAAAACAAAAACAGAGGCTGCCCTGGGATATGATTCTTTTGAAATGTTTTTACTTTGGGAAATCTCTAGTGGTATGTAAAGGTGCTCTATACATAAGTTTATATCAATCAAAAATATATTTGATTTGGTTTGATTTGATCTGATTTGATCTGAACTGCTTCCTCCTCCTTAACCCTCTCTGGTCAGCTGAGTGAAGCTGAAAACCCAAGTTCACCAGCAGGATGAAAAAGGTAAAAAAACAAAAAGTGGGTGGGCACCCAAAAGCAGGAACGGGACCCTATTTGGCCAGGCCTTGACTTCTTGGTCAACACCAAAAGTATCCATTTGAAACATGTTGTCACACTCTGACTTTGAGTGAGGGTAGTGTAGGCCCAAAAGACACTTGTATCAGTTTCAAAAATACTCAAAATACTAGAAAATACCCAAATAGGAAAATATTCAAAGGCAGTCAGTCAGAGAGGTCTTTGTTGCAAAAAACAAGTGCTTTTATTCACCTTTCAGTCCAAGGAACTGGTGTTCACCAAAATACAGCACAGACACAAAAACACAAAAATATATACAAACAACTGGCCAGATTGGCATTGGGTCTTCGCAGCTCACATCCCTACATTGACTGACTAGCACAGGTGGCAGGTCGCCCTGTTAAATAGGCTAGGCCCCTCCCCCGGACCGTACCAATATTAAATTGAATCCACTATTTACCTATGAACCAGTATCTTTTCCATGTCCAAAGACAATATTTTCCGTCAATTCCATGACAATACAACAGTGGCAACATGACTGATGTATTGCACACGCGTGAAGGTGCACGTGCAATACACGAGTCATGTTGCCATACCTTAGCAACAGGCATGAAACATTTATTTTAAGAAGTACATTTTATTTTTTTCCCCCATTTCTACGGTTTCTTGGGCTGGATATGGTTGTTCAAGTGCAGCTAAACTTGGCATGTTAGTAAACGTGCCACATAAACAATAATGAATTGCACCTGTGCAGCTGACCGGCAGAACATGGGAATATACCATTTTTGTCAAGATGGGGAGAATACAAGTGTGGAGAATATAATTATAATACCTTGTTAAAGGGACCATGTTGTTAAATGTTGCATTTGTAGTTATTTTACTGTAATTTAACAACATAATAACCAGCACAGATAGACAAAGAGACATTCATGGATTTATATTTAAATCTGGACCCAGGGTATGGCAGCTGCATACCCCTGCCATACCCAATTGACGCCCCTGCAATACAATTCATACACGTTCACTTAAAAGTTTTACCTACACCATTAAATTAGAGAACCAGCTAACAAACCCACAGGTGGTATGGTTCAGCTTGATTGTGTTGAAGCTTGCTCCCTACCCTGGAGTCCAAGCAACCAATGAATCAAACAATATCAATACAACAAATGCATATTCATTATTGGTAATAATTCAAATAGTCCGTTAAAACATGTGGTGAAACACTGTAAACATACTGAAGTCTTTTAAAAGTGTCAGTGGCAAGATAAATTACTCTGCTGGCACAGCCGTGGTGGTAAAAACCTTCTTGCGAGGCACATGGCAGTAACCAGACAGATTAAGGGAAACACACACTGGACGCGGAGGCGGTGCGGAGGCGGCGCGGAAGCGGCGCGTCAAAACATACGGCCCCATTATTTTCAATGAACTAACCCACACTGGCGGCGTCAGACGCGTGCATCCGCGGGTCTGCCGCCTCGTCTGCCGCGCCAATACGCCGCTGTTCTATTTTTCCAGCGTTATCGCGCAGTGAACATGTTCTCCCATGGTTCTCCCCACCGGGGGAAATGGTTGTGCTGTGTGGCAGCGCGCCGCATCCAGTTGGGGTTACCTCGCGGCACTTAACGTGCGTCGATACCGCGATGCGACGCTGCGCAGCCGTCCGCGTTCAGTGTGTGCTCCACTTTAGTTTTCTTTGAAGAGGGCAGTCCAAGGTAGCCTGCCTGATACTTCAGTCCGCACATCACCACCCCCTGTTGGTGGGTGGTTTGTAGTGTGGACTGAAGCTGCACATATTTTAATCTATTTCGAAGGCGCCCTTAGAGCGGGCGAATTGAATGGGCCAATCAGGGTTGTATGCTTGGGGCACGTGGCTTGGCTGCTCCGGTCCCAGCCCCCTCCAAACAGAGCTCTTGAGCTCACGTGAGACTCGCTCGTGGACTCTGATTGGTGTCCTCTGCCCACGTGAGAGTCTAGTGGACTCTGATTGGTCCATGAAAACTGTCATGGCGGAGTCAGACTCGACTCGTATTATTTTAATAAACGATGCAATAGTGCTGTTTCATCACGTTTTAATACCATTTTGCACTAACGTAAACATGCAGACATATAATATGTTATGAGAAATAACGTATTTTTGCAATGTCACGCCACGTCGCCGTCGCGTGTGTGTGTGTGTGTGTGTATGTGTGTGTGTGTGTGTGTGACGTCAATAGGCTTTAGCCCGCCCACGCCGAAGTAGAATCTCCGTCCGTAATCTCAGACTCTCTCCCGAAGTGAAACGTAGTGTGAGATGTCTGGCGCTCGCAGTCAGGCAAAGTCCAAGGCCCCATGGCCAGGCCTCTGGCAACAGCAATGCGACTCCCCCCCACAACTGCCACCAACCTGCTGCACACAATAGCCAGCTTCAGCCCTTCCTACCAGTGTTGTTGGCCTCGGGCGGGCCGACACTGCTGGGGGGTAATCTAAATTCTGTCAATACTCTTAATAAAAATATATCTGGGTATCCACAAATACCACAAAGTAGTGTGCATGGACTACGTTATGATTATTTAATTTAGCTTTAAAATATGTATCTACCGGTTTAATTCTAATTTTAGTTTTTATAACATTGTGTTTTATGCAACTTCTATTGTTATTAATCTTAGCTTTTCCTGTCATGTTTTTCACGCTTACTGTAGGCTGTGATGAGCAATACAGATCTATCTATGATTTATGTCACAATAAATGAGAATGTGGAAATGTTAAATTTGCGACAGCATGACTTTATCAACCTACAATGAGAGCATGAATGGCCAGACTAGATAGTCAACATCATGGCAAAGGTTGTTGTTACAGTTTCCTTTTGGCAAACATCCAACAGTATCGACATATTTTCATGCCTCATGCCTTCACTAATCATACACCATGGGTGTGACTTATTTATTGTTCCTTCTCTTATCCACTGCTTCTATAACAATAGTTATTTTATTAAATTTTATGGAGGTTAACGACTAATAGCAAAACAGCAAAAACTGCCACTGCCACTTTTCACCACGCAGCTTAATGCACTTTATGTAAATGTCAAACTGCCAATGTTAATATCTTTTTTTTTAATATACCTGTAAACTAACCATGTGACAATATTTGAGTTGAGCTACAAATTTCAATACAATCACATACAACTTTCCATTTTAAACTTTTAGCAATGTAGATATTTTTATATTTTAACCCCCTTTTTTCCCTCATTACCAGTATGCAGATTATTTGTGTATTTGTGTCATGCTGTTCTATCTGACTCTCACCCAACAATAAATCAGTCCGCACATTACCAAGAGTCTGGCAACGCCAGGCAAACCCAACACTACCTCCTAAAAGGTGCCCCTCCCCCTCCAGTGTAATACGTGCAGCGACAAATACCGTCCTCCACGCCCCGGCTTCTTTCCCTCAAAGACAGGCAGAGTGTGTTCATTGTAGAGGTTTGAATCAAGCCTGATGAACCACGCTGGATTCAAACCCACTATAATCTCCAGGCGGTCAGGAACTTTACCACTGCACCACCGAGCGCCCCTACAATTTAAACACTGTGGCAGACACTGTCTCTTTAACTGAGCTGTAGGGTTGATGTGTGGATGTGCATTCTCCCTCAGATACAATCTCTGCTACAACAGGGAACAACACTCTTTAGATATTGTCTCTCACTGATAGTATTGCTGTTATGATGTGGTTCTGGAAATTAGCCTATACCATTTTGGCATTGCCACATAGGCATGGATGCCTGGCGGCGTTGCCGGTTTCATTCCCGATCCGAATGACCTTTGCCGCCTGTCACTCCCCATCAAAAGTTTTCTATCACTCAAAGATTTGGAGGACCCCTGTACTAACTCTGGGGACCCGCTAGGGGTCCTGGACCCCCTGTTGAAGACCCCTGCTGTAGAGAGAGGGGAAACTTTAGTCAAATGTATTTGTTTCTTCCTTGGTTTTCTTCCTCATACCTTCACTGTTCCCAGGGCCAAACATTGATTAATGGATTATCGTTCAAGCTTCACACATGCAGCATAGACATTCCACTGTCAATCATGGTTTCTCAAGAGAAACTGGCTGTAGTTCAACTTATGTTCAGTTGATAGATAGAGATAGGGCGTTTATTTTTATATGTTTTGCTCATTTGTTTCCTTGTCATTAATCCTCCACCATCAGTTTGATTCTCTTCCTCATAGCTTCACTGTTCCAAAGGGCCAAACATGGATTAATGTATTATCTTTCAAGCTTCACACATCAGCATAAACATTCTACTGTCAATCATGGTTCTCTCTCACTTGACAAACAATCTATTCTACTTGATGTTTAGTTGACAGAGAAAGAGGGGGATTTAAAAAATATGTTTTAATCATGTGTTTCCTTGTCATTAATCTGCGCACACACACACACACACACACACACACACACACACACACACACACACACACACACACACACACACACACACACACACACACACACACACACCAACCAACCACTTCATTCAAAATACGTGTGGCACAAGGTGCGGCCGGCCATAGTTGAATGTTTAGAGAGCCTGCCTGGGAACCCAGAGGTCTCGGGTTTGATTCCAGGCCTCATCAATGTGTCAAAGTGTCCCTGAGCAAGACACTTGACCCCTAACTGCTCCCAGAGACACTGACCCGTCCTGCCCACTGCTTCTGTCACTGAGGATGGCTTGAATGCAGAGACTGCTTTCCAAATATCCACTGAAAAATATACCACAAAAGCACCTAGACTACATTATTGTTATATAATGTGTTCTGAATAAAGATTAAAAAAAATGCATGACCGTCTGTGTAGGATTCTGTTTAAACGGTCTTTCAGTGATAAAGCTATGCACAAGTATGAATGTGAAATATAGTTTGACTTTGAATATGAGCTCCTCTCTGAGCGGCACTCTGCTGAGGGAAGCTGAAAACCCAAGTTAACCAGCAGGATGAAAAAGGTCACAAAAAATTAAAACATTAAAATTAAAATTAAAAAATTAAAAAAGAAACGAACAAAATCAATGAACAAAAAGACTTTGGTGAAAACTCCTGTTCTACAATGGTGTTTCTCAGCCAGTGGGTCGGCACCCAAAAGCAGGCATGGGACCCTAATTGGGCCTTGACCTCTTGGTCAACACCAACAATGTGGGTTCATTTGAAACCTGTTGAGAATCATTATTCTAGATTGATAGAACACTGATCAATGTGACCCTGTAAATCAGTGTCGTTATGGTGCTTATGATTGCATGTGTTGTGTGTGTGAGGTGCACCTGTTGTGCATGTGAGTGTTGCGTGTCTATCCATAACTAGATATTCAACTCAATGTTCACAGACGGATACTGTACATACAGCACGAGCATCAGTGTATTTTGGATTCATGTCAATTTGTGTTTTCAGATATTTAACCACTTGAACCGTCAATACCTAATAAACTTGACCTTTCACTCTGTTGTGAGCTTGTAGATCTGCTATTTTTGGCTAAAGTTCTCAGAATATTGACGCTATATGGTTCAAGTGGTTAATAAAAAAAAAGGAGAAAAAAGGTTTCTATCACTCAAAGATTTGGAGGACCACCTGTACTAACTCTGGGGACCCGCTAGGGGTCCTGGACCCCCTGTCGAAGACCCCTGCTGTAGAGAGAGGGGAAACTTTAGTCAAATGTATTTGTTTCTTCCTTGGTTTTCTTCCTCACACCTTCACTGTTCCCAGGGCCAAACATTGATTAATGGATTATCGTTCAAGCTTCACACATGCAGCATAGGCATTCTACTGTGAATCATGGTTTCTCAAGAGAAACTGGCTGTAGTTCAACTTTATGTTCAGTTGATAGATAGAGATAGGGCGTTTATTTTTATATGTTTTGCTCATTTGTTTCCTTGTCATTAAATCTCCACCATTAGTTTGATTCTCTTCCTCATAGCTTCACTGTTCCAATGGGCCAAACATGGATTAATGGATTATCTTTCAAGCTTCACACATGCAGCATAAACATTCTACTGTCAATCATGGTTCTCTCTCACTTGACAAACTAGCTATTCTACTTGATGTTCAGTTGACAGAGAAAGAGGGGTATTTAAAAAATATGTTTTAATCATGTTTTTCCTTGTCATTAATCTGCACGCACACACACACACACAAACACACACACACACACACACACACACACACACACACACACACACACACACACACACACACACACACACACACACTAACCAACCACATCATTCAAAATATGTGTGGCACAAGGTGCGGCCGGCCATAGTTGAATGTTTAGAGAGCCTGCCTGGGAACCCAGAGGTCTCAGGTACGATTCCAGGCCTCATCAATGTGTCAAAGTGTCCCTGAGCAAGACAGTTGACCCCTAACTGCTCCCAGAGACACTGACCCCTACTGCCCACTGCTTCTGTCACTAAGGATGGCTTGAATGCAGAGACTGCTTTACAAATATCCACTGAAAAATATACCACAAAAGCACCTAGACTACATTATTGTTATATAATATGTGTTCTGAATAAACATTAAAAAAAATGCATGACCGTCTGTGCAGGATTCTGTGTAAATGGTCTTTCAGTAATAAAGCTATGGACGAGTATGCATGTGAATTATAGTACTTGGAATATGAGCTTGGTGAAAAAAATAAATAAAACAAAATAAACTAGAAGCAGTGCTCTTCCGAGCACAGGTCTCCACCAGGCCGTGCGTCCTGGTGGTGCTACTGTATAATAGGCCAATGTAAAAAGGGTGGCATATGTTCTTCACCTTAGATCTTTCATGGCAATCGGACGCTGCATGCATGATTTCAAGCATTGTGTTCCAAAAATGTGTTTTGCTAAAGTCTACCTGCTGGCGGCGCTATAAAAGGACAATGTTAAAAAGGTAGCATTTGTTCCTTGACCTAGTGGGAATATGTGTGGCAAATGTCACGGTAATCGCAAGCTGCGTTGATGATTTGAGGCATTTTGTTCAAAAACGGAGCAATCCTGCAAACTTTGGAAGCTAATATTAGCCAATCAGGATGGAATATGAAATATCAGACGGATCGGACTTGATCACATGACTATAGAGATACTGTGTACCGATTTGCATGATTTTTGGATAAAATCTCAAGGAGTAATATCCAAAAATGTGTTTTACATAAGTCGGCCCAAAGGTGGCGCTATAAAAGGCTGATGTGAAAAATGCAGGGCAAAGGTTTATCCTTAGCCTCTAGGGAGTGCGCTTACAAAGTTTGAAACTGATCGGTGGAGTTATAGGTAAAACCACAAATCGGGCTGTTATAGCGCCACCATGAGGCTGATTAAAAAAAAATTGTGGCATTTCTTCCTCGGCCTAGTGGGAACGTGTGTGCGCGATTTCATGATAATTGCACTTTGCGTTTGTGATTTGAGGCATTTTGTTCAAAACGGCTCAATCCCACAAACTTTGGAAGCCAATCTTAGCCAATCAGGATGGAATATGCAAAATCGGACAGATCCGTGTCGATCACATGACTGTCGAGATATTGCCTACCGATTTGTAGGATTTTTGGACAAAATCTGTAAGAGTAGTGCACAGAAATGTGTTTAGCAAACATCGGCCACTAGTTGGCGCTAGAAAAGGCCCATTTGAAAAATTTAGGGCAGAGGTTCTAGATTGGCATCCAGGGAATGTGTGTGCTCACTTTGGCAGCAACCGGGCCAACGGCGACTGAGATTTGGCGCTCACAAAGTGCGAGGACGCACGGACGGACGCACGGACGGACGCACGCACGGACGCACGCACGGACACACGGACGGAGGGGAAAACATACTCTCCCTCAGCCTTCAGCTGGTGGAGACAATGAAACAGGAAAGCATTGTTTTCATTTCTCAATGGGTCCTTGGCCATACAGAGCCTGCCTAGGATATAATTCTTTTGAAATGTTTTTACTTTGGGCAATCTCTGGGTGTATGTAAATGTGCTCTATAAATAATCAAAAATATATTTGATTTGGTTTGATTTGATCTGAACTGCTTCCTCAAGGATGCCCGTCTCTGGTCAGCTGAGTGAAGCTGAAAACCCAAGTTCCCCAGCAGGCTGAAAAAGGTTAAAATAATAATAATAATAATAACAAAAACAAAACTCCTGCTCTACAATGCTGTTTCTCAGCCAGTGGGTGGCACCCAAAAGCAGGCACAGGACCCTAATTAGGCCTTGACCTCTTGGTCAACACCAAATATGTGGGTCCAGTTGAAACCTGTTGAATCACTATTCTATATTGATAGAACACTGACCAATGTGACCCTGTAAATCAGTGTTGTTATGGTGCCTTAGGCGCCGTACAGACATCTGCGTCACGCATCATCATCTTATCGTCTGAGAATGGCCACTGGGGGCGCCGTACTAATGCATTCTCAATGCAAGGTTGTTTGGTGTTTTGTCGTTGCCGTGTCTCTTCAAGAGCGTACAGGCTGCGGTTGAGCTTGAGACACGGCAACGACAAAAAACCAAACAACCTTCCATTGACAATGCATTAGTACGGCGCCCCCAGTGGCCATTCTCAGACGATAAGATGACGATGCCTGACGCACATGTGTGAGCGCGGCCTAAGATTGCATGTGTTGTGTGTGTGATTTGCACCTGTTGTGCACGTGAGTGTTGCGTGCCTATCCATAACTAGATATTCAACTCGATGTTCACAGATGGATACTGTACATACTGTAGAGAGAGGGGAAACTTTAGTCAAATGTATTTGTTTCTTCCTTGGTTTTCTTCCTCAGACCTTCACTGTTCCCAGTAACAAACATTGATTCATGGATTATCTTTCAAGCTTCACACATGCAGAATAGACATTCTACTGTCAATTATGGTTGCCTGTGAAGTGACAATATATTTGAGTTGAGGTACAAATTAAATCACATACAACTTTCAGTTTGAAACCTTTAGCAATGTAGACATTTTAGAAAAAAAACGTTTAACCCCTTTTTTTCCTCAATATGCAGATTATTTCCAATTCCTCCCCACAAGCATTTGTGTGTTGTCACTGCATGCTGTTGTATGTGATTAGCCTGCTACCACCGAAGACTACCTGCTGACAGGTGCCACTCCTCCCTCCTCCTCTCAGCCCGTAGAAATACTCGCAGCGTCAAATATCATCCTCCACTCAGCTTCCCTCCACAAAGATGGGCAGAGTGTGTTCATTGTAGAGGCTTGAATCAAGCCTGATGAACCACGCTGGATTCGAACCCGCAACCTCTGCAGTGGTGGTCAGGCACTTTACCGCTGCACCACCCAAGCTCGCCTACAATTTAAACACTGTGGCAGACACTGCATATTTAGCTGAGCTGTAGGGTTGATGTGTGGATGTGCATTCTTCCCCAGATACAGTCTCTGCTACAACAGGGAATGACGACCAGAGCCGTGGCAAGGTATAAGCGGTATAGGCGACCGCCTAGAGCACAATCTCAAGGTCTGTTGATATTATCTCACCCAGAAGACCCAGTTGCTTACTATGTGGGTCAAAATAAAAGTTTTATTTTTGTTATGTCTCACTGGCTAGTACTGCGTTCCAGTGTTCTGTTCTGCTTTATGATCCTCAGTTTGTGCTGCATTTGACTTTTTTTGACTGACTGTGTTGTGAAGTGCGGTGATCTCTGGCATCGATTATTCATGTACGTTCTCATGCCAGTGCTGTGTTGTTGTGCTGCTCGAAGCTGCTGAAGTAAAGTTAAGTCTATATTGGCAAACGTTGTCATGCCCTATACACGGACATAATGTTGGCGACAAGGATGGCTGCTTTTTCTCTCCCACCAACCAACTACCCCCTTCCTGGAACTGCCGGGCGAGCCTCCAGACACATCGACGGTGGGTAAGTAATTGATCTTGTTTCCAGCAGGCTGGCTGGTTTGACATTTTTGCATCATATTGTTGAATAGTTAGTGAGCCACCCAACCTGACCCAAAACCGTCAGAAATCATGCCAAAACCCCCAAAAATATCATCATATCATTGAAGAGTTAATGAGCCACCCAAACCGACCTAAAAACCGACTAAAATCACCCTAAAAACCACAAAGATTGTGTGCGCGCGCATAGAGCGCTGATTAGACTGGCAACGGCACTGATGACGACACTCTTTACATATTGTCACTCACTGATAGTATTGCTGTTCTGATCTGGTTCTGGAAATTAAACATTATGTATTTTCACTATACGATATAAAGTAACAATGATTACAATAAACTAAAAAAGGAATGAAGTAGCTGTCTACTACTGAACCCCTGCATACTTTTAACAGCCAGCTTATTCTGTAAATGAGTCTCTCTGCATAACATACACTCTAAACACTTAGACCCTCTAGACTTAGTAAAACAGACTTATATAAACACTTAATGTAGTATGAGCAGCACTTAATAATATACTTCATGAACCTTGTTATACATTGTTATGCATCATTATAAACATTTATAACGAGTTATATGAATCCCTATAAGGCAAAGGTGATTATAATGCATTAGACACAAACCTTTAAGTAAATTGTTACCAAATCACCAAATACACCTCGTCTTTGTCTTTGAATGCATCTCTTTATTAAGTCAAAAGCTTGTATTATTTATTGATTTAAGAGCCATAGACGACAGGTCACCACTGTAATAATGTGTGATACAATACATATATTGTATGAGTTTAGGATTAAACAGAGTCTCAAAGAGAGAGAAAAAAGAAAACAAAATGAAACCCTGAAAATGAGTAAATATTGCATCATGCCTTTTATACCACGGCTGTGCTTTTGAATCTCTGCATGTGAACCTAAACATGTTTAAGGAACACGTCTGATCTTCATCGCTAGAGCCTTCAGGGAGTACTTATAACCCTTCCAGTGGTACCAGTTCACACCTGTTGCATGATGAGCTGTCTGTCCCCAGAGGTAAACACCATTGGGATTAGCGTGGTGACAGCTCTTGTGCCAAAATGGACCGTAATACTGACGTGCACAGTTCTTGCCCCAGGTGTCCTGATCTTTGTCAAAGGTTGTGAATTTCGCTCCATTACTGTAGGTCAGAGAGTCTCCTGCTCCTCCATTCTTGAAGCCAGCAACCTGCAGCAGTGGTGGAAAAAGTCACATTTGTTAAGTAAAAGTACCAATACTGCAATGCAGAAATACTCTGTTACGGTATTGGGAATTTACTGGAGTAAAAGTAGGCATCAAAATGTACTTGGAAACAGAAATCTTCCATTTCATGTTTTCAAAATGTATAAAATGATTTTAAAATAGCAGATCTACAAGCTGACTTCGCGATACGTTGTGAGCTTGTAGAGCTGCTATTTCCAAATAGCCTAAGTCTAGATAGGGCTGAAGTGGTTAATGTAGGTTATGTTTTGTAATAATAATGAATATCTACAAAGTAACTAGGAAGTAGGAACTAAAGTGTTCAAATAATTGGAGTAAAACTGAAATATTTGCCTATGAGAGGTAGTGGAGTAGAAGTAAATTTAGCCAAAAGAAATACTCAAGTACAAATACTTAAAAATTGTACTAAAGGGATATTTCACTTCATGTGGTTTTATCATCTAATCAGGCTTTTGTGACCACCTTGGGGAGATTTTTATTTGCTTGATTCGGTATTTAGATATTTGATATTCATTTTATCAGATACAACTTCAAATTCCATTTGAACCATTATTCATCAAAATCACCCACGTTTTTTCAGTAACTTATTTTATTTTATCATATATTTTATTATTATTCATTTTATTCATTTTCCCAAAAAGATACAAATAAATTAAAAAAGTTCATCGAAAAAACACAGCTCACGCATTAGGGCATCAGGAGTCACCCGAAAAAGAAAATGTTTTTGATGAATCTATCATGGTTAAAATTTAAAAGTTACAATGGGTTTGTATAGGAAGGTGGCGTGTCTGAAAAAATGAATATGAAATATCTAAATACTGAATCAAGCAAATAAAATCTCTCCAGGGTGATTAGACGAAAGAAAAAAAAACTTTTTTGAAAGTGAAATATCCCTTAAAGGTGATACACCATGCATTTTAAAAGTATTTATGTCATATTGTTTATGTCCCAAAAACGTTTTTCAAAAGGTTTGAGGCTTAACTCTCCTACTGCCAGATTATTTATTTATTTATTGGGTCTGGCGCCATCAAAAAGCGGCTTACCTTTGCGACGTTATAGTAGATAGACAGACAGACATTTATTTATTTTTTTTATTTTTTTTTGGTTGTGCAATAGTGCACTTTGGTCTGCCAGGCAGCAGAGGGCGGCGTCATGCGAGAATGAATGTGAATTGTCCTGCTATGTGTTGCCGTACATTCAGAGCAGTCACTGGCTACAGAGCCTCCGGGCCAGAGGAAATCAACAAGGAAGTGAATTGTTCTCCGTTGATCTAACGCATAATGGATTTTTTACACCATCACAGCGGAAAATGTGTTTACAGTAAACGGCCGCGCGACCCCTCATCAGCTTACAGTCATCAGACGAACGAACCGAACGAGCGCCGTATTGGCATCGAGGTTCTGTAAAAAATGGGGCGAGCGTTATCGTTCAAAGCGTGGGGAGAGTTAATTACCACTCCTGAATAGAGAGCCCTCTCATTTTTGAATGGCTCTCAGAGCATTTTCAGCTGCAGTACCACCTTTGGCCTGAACTGCTCCACCCCCCAAAAATCTTTTTGAAAAAAAAAAACACTTTTTTGAAAAAAATATTTTTTATGAAAAAAAAAATTAAAAAAGAAAAAAAAAAAAAAAAAAAAAAAACGGCCGATGATGACGTCACAATCGGCAGCAAATCTGGATAGCCTGTTTTGAGAACCTGTGGGATACTTTTAACCTTCGCCTTCTCAAAACCAGAGAAAAACACAACGGTCAGAAATGGGACTTTGTGAGGATAGAAGGTGCTAGTGGGACCCCAAAAAAAGGTTTTAAAATAGGAAAAGTGAAATTTCATGGTGTATCACCTTTAAAGGGGAAGACCACCCATTTTCAATATTGAACTAGGTCATTAATATACCTTAGAGGAGTTGTTTGGAAATAAATAAATAAAAGTTCCCCCTCTTCTGTGTTGCCTAGAACTGGAGGATTGATTTTGGGGTTTGTATTGTAAAGTACAATGTGTGATGTCATCAAGTTGTAATTGCCAGACCCATGAAATGGGTAGGCCTACATAAGCAAATGTCGGTCTGTCTGTCCGGGTTTTCTATATAAAGGGTATATATGATGATGACATGATGATGACATGCCTACAAAAGGCATGATGTCATAAATGATGATGACAGACAGGGGGTCTGGCACAACCAGGTTGACCTGGTCTAGTTTATAATACAAACCCCAAAATCAATCCTCCAGTTCTAGGCAACACAGAAGAGGGGGAACTTTTTTTTTATTTCCACACAACTCCTCTAAGGTATATTAATGACATAGTTCAATATTAAAAATGGGTGGTCTTCCCCTTTAAGTGAAGTAGGCCTATTTAATGTATACACCACTGACCTGCAGCTTGTAGCCATCAGCCTCAGAACCCACAGAGAAAGAGGAGTAAGAGGCAGACGCTGTGTTTCCCTCAAAGTCTTCCATGTCCACCCTCAGCTGATACTTTTTCTTCTTGGAGTTGGTGAGGAGATGCATGTTCTCCAGTCCCAGCCAGTACTCGCCTGATGCGTCTCCAAACCCAGCCTTGTACTGAGCCCAGGGTCTGTAGAAGTTCACAGTGCCGTCCACTCTTCTCTGGATGACTGTCCACTTCCCTCCATCTGTGTCCATGTCACAGTAGACCTTGACAGGTGCAGTAGTGGGGTAGATGGTGTACACACCACTCTGTGTGGAGACGTCTTTGTAGATTTCCTCACAGTCCATAACCAGGTTGAGATCGCAGCGGGGAGCAGAGTGGACTGTTACAGCCAGCAACAGAACTGCAACAACAAGAATCATCTTGAAGTCTTGCAAGTTGCACCTTGTTGTTCAGATGAAAGGAGTTCTGAGTGTGTTGAGTGTATGTTCAGCTCCAGTAGAAGGTTCAATGCAGAGTGAGTTTGAGAACCTTCTTTTATAGTATAGTGGAGGGGTTACAATTTCATTTTGGCAAACCTCCACCAATATTAAATATCTTTCTTTTTTTTCAGTGTGTGTGTGTGTGTGTGTGTGTGTGTGTGTGTGTGTGTGTGTGTGCGCGCATGTTTTTGTGTGTGTGTGTGTGTGTGTGTGTGTGTGTGTGTGTGTGTGTGTGTGTGTGTGTGTGTGTGTGTGTGTGTGTGTGCGTGCGTGTGTGTGTGTGTGTATGTGTGCATGCGTGCATGTGTGCGTGCGTGTGTGTATGTGTGTGTACCTGACCCTGCAGGTTGACATGGAACATGTCTCTCTCGCTCTCTCTCTCTCTCTCTCTCTCTTTCTTCTCACACACACGCACGCACGCACGCACGCACGCACGCACGCACCCACCCACACACACACACACACACACACACACACACACACACACACACACACACACACACACACACCCACACCCACACACACACACACACACACATCCCTTGTTCAATATCTCTCCATTCCTATGTTCTGACCGACCACGAAGGTTAATCTTGAACTTCACCTTTGAC
This sequence comes from Nannobrachium achirus, assembly GCF_963921795.1. Lineage (NCBI taxonomy): Eukaryota > Metazoa > Chordata > Actinopteri > Myctophiformes > Myctophidae > Nannobrachium > Nannobrachium achirus. Next base: position 8,069,684 of record NC_137813.1, on the reverse strand, counting down.
CTTTGACATAGTCCACCTATGGGTTGACCCAACAATAATTAACAACAAAGTTTTGATGTGTTCTAAAAGGAGCAGGAAGAAGCTAATGCTTATAATGTTCTTAGCTCTTCATTAACAGTTTTATATTAACACAAACATTATGAGAAATGAAATAGAAGAACCAAAATGACTCATATATACAGTACAACCTCAAAATGCAGAACCCTCACACACCTTTTTGTCAGCATCAACAATTTTCATTTCAGTCCTCTTAGCTGTACTTCTTTAAAAAGGTTTTTCTTATTTCAGTATTTATATCATTTCCATCGGGGACTGCCATCAGTCCTATCTCTGTCATTGACTGCATGGTGAGTCCATCACTGATTGCTGTGTCCAACTGGTTTCCCTCTAGACGTCACCACCACATTTAAAACCTGTTGAAAATCACTGGTCAAGACTGACAGAACACTGACCAGTGAATCCCTGCATATCAGTATTGTTCTGCTTATGAGTGCTTTATGTGTTGTGTTGCGTACAGCATATCTACATATACAGTACATGGGTCTCCATATATGGGTACCAGGGGTCTCCACATAACTGATATACGTACATCACTGGCCAGATGGCCAAGACTGTTTTGTTTCCAAGTGTTACATACCGGTATGTCTGTATATGTATACGGTATGATTATTTTGAAATGTTTCGTTTCTTTCTATGTAGCACTTTTGGCAATCTCTGCTGTATGAAAATGTACTCTATAAATAAAAAGTTTAAGTTTGATTTGATTTGATCTGAACTGTGTCCTCCTCTGCACTCCTCTGTGTTCAGCACACCCCAGCAGGATGAAAAATGTCCCACAAAAACGTGAAAAAAAAAAAAAAAACAGTGGGTCGGCACCCAAAAGCAAGCACAGGGCCCTAATATATCGGGCCTTGACTTCTTGTTCAACACCAACAATGTGGGTTCATTTGAAACCTGTTGAGAATGACCATTCAAGACTGATAACTAGTGTTAACTAGTGTTGTTATGGTGCTTAATATGAAGTTATGAGTGCATGTGTTGTGTGTGTGACGTGCATCTGTTGTGCACGTGAGTGTTGCGTGTCTATCCATAACTAGATATTCAACTCGATGTTCACAGACGGAACAAGATACTGTACATACCGTAGAGAGAGGGGAAACTTTAGTCAAATGTATTTGTTTCTTCCTTGGCTTTCTTCCTCATACCTTCACTGTTCCCAGGGCCAAACATTGATTAATGGATTATCTTTCAAGCTTCACACGTCAATCATGGTTTCTCATGAGAAACTGGCTGTAATTCAACTTTACGTTCAGTTGATATAGATTTTAAATATGTTTTGCTTGTTTGTTTCCTTGTCATTAATCCTCCACCATCAGTTTGATACTCTTCCTCATACCTTCACCATTTGTTCACTTCAAACTGTGATGCATTCATCAGTGTCAGTTTACGTCTCTTTTCCACCAGTTAGATGACACCATTGTTTTATTACATTTTATGGTATGTGATTGAGTCACGAGACAACAGCTGTAGAGAAACACCATGGAGTACTCTTTCATAAATAAGTATATACATATGAATATGTTCCCCCAGTAATCTAAATTCTGTACTCTTAACAAAGATATATCCAGGCATCCACAGCTGAATGGTTAGAGAGCCTTCCTGGGAAGCCAGAGGCCTCAGGTTTGATTCCAGGCCTCATCAATGTGTCAAAGTTTCCCTGAGCAAGACTCTTGACCCCTAACTGCTCCCAGAGGCCCTGTAGTGCTCACCACTCCTCCCACTAAACAATTTGAACTAGAAGTCTAAGTTTTTACGTATAAAAATGGTCTACCAGAGGTATAGATATGCAAGTTTTTTAGACGTCTAAACTTAGACTAGACGTCTAATATACGTCTAATAGACGTCTAAGTTTATACCTGGGTCTAAATTTAGACGTCTAATAGACGTCTATATTTAGACCTTAATGGCTGGACGTCTATTAGAAGTCTAAATTTAAACCCAGGTATAAACTTAGACGTCTATTAGACGTATATTAGACGTCTAGTCTAAGTTTAGACGTCTAAAAAACTTGCATATCTATACCTCTGGTAGACCATTTTTATACGTATAAACTTAGATGTCTAGTATAAGTTTAGACGTATATTAGACGTCTAATATACCTCAAAATGTTTGCTGGGCTGTTACTGTAGGATAGATTAATGAGCACATATGTTACTGTATGTGCTAATGTTGTTGGTTTTAACGTCCAGTGACACCTTTCCAGGACAGGCCTTCAGGCGTCCGAGCTTCTAGTTATTATTATTGCTAAAAACAAAACAAAAACATGTTCTCACATTTTACTTCTTCTCACTCAACATTCACATCATGAGAAAAATGCATTTTACCTGGAAATTAAACCAAAACATAAAACCTCACCCGCATTGTTGTTTCCCCCCCTGTAACCAGCTCCAAAAAACAACTTTGGACCATTTCTCTTTGCATAAAATTTATAAATGTGCCCCTCGGGCCGCATTTGGGTCCCGGGCCACACTTTGCAGCATTCAAAATAACACTTTTAACCTTTTTCTCATGTAGCAAAGGTCCTGAACAGCTCCTCAGATCAGGATGAAAAAATCTCCTCTACTCCAAGGGTCCTCCTTGTCAGGGGTTTCTTCCCCCTCGCTGTAGATCTTTAAAACAAGATGTACTCCTCACAGCGGACTGACCGCAGCCCCAGCAGGTCAGCCACAGCGTGTGCATTCTTTTAAACTCGGCCCATCAACATCCATATCGTTGTTGTCGGGTGGAAACCTTGTATGTTCAAAACCATCATTTTATAAATGATTTAAACCAGTGAAAACAGCCGATCTACAAGCACACAACGCCTCGCACCGCGAGGCGCTGTGTGTTTGTAGATCTGCTGTTTTCACTACTTATGTGCGACAGCCTTGTATGATGAAGCAGGGCTTTACATAAAAACAAAAAACATACAAATTTGAAACTTGGAGATACAAGGTTTCTGCCCGACCGTGACGATATACATTATATGTGTGCGTAAATGCGTGCATGCCTGTGTGCGTGCGTGCGTGTGTGCGTGCGCGTCATGGTGGCCATGGTGGATTTTTTACTATTACTATTTGATTTTCATTGCCCACCCATCCGACCACTGGTTGGGCAGTGGTCAGATGGGTGTTACAGGTAAGTGGACACCTTTGAGAAGTGGGCTCTGACCCAGAAAAGCTTGAGAACCACTGCACTGGTATACTGTGGTTCTCAACCTGTGGGTCGGGGACGCCCCACGCCTGCGGATGCTCAATCACCTTTGGTTTTCAGGCATCGACACACTGACAATGTAGGTCACAATGCAACATAATGAGCTGTCAATCACAGATACAGGAATCCTCTGTCGGTTCACATTCCAAACACAGCAGAGAGTTTACAGTAAGGAAGGTCATTAAATATAATAAACATGAGGTGTTGCCAGGAACTTGGACGTTTCTTTTTTCTTCTCTGCCCTGCCCTGCTTAACCCTTAAAAGGCAGATTCTACAAATTCCTTCTAAAACATTGGTTCTGAAACCTTTCCTGCCAAGGACCCCCAAATTATATGTATCCCCCCACCAGCCACCAAACATTTTCAATAGCAACTAGAAGGTAAAGAAATAAAATAGTCATAACACACGTTTTTTATGCTTTACGGTGCTCTGTTCTTTTTGTGCGCGTGTGTGTGTGCGTGCGTGCGTGTGTGCGTGCGTGTGTGTGTGTGTGTCTGTGTGTGTGTGTGATCCTGCAAGGTTGACATGGAACATGTCTCTGCTTCAGCAGTGTGAATCCATTTGGAAAAAAAACTACCTTGTTTACTTTAGACAGTTTAGAGAGATGATATAACTGGGCATAGCCTCTCTCTCTCTCTCTCCACATTTAATAAACAGTATAAAATTAAAAGCCACACCAATGTGCAAAGACCTTGGCCATTTGTTTTGAATATCATACAAAAGCAACAACGATGGCATGGATGCCATCACTGTTTGGTCCCCTAAAACTCACACTTATTTATCGATGCCAATTTCCTTCTGCTTTCCTCCAGTTTTATGACACCAGTTTTTATTTTGTATGCAGATATGTCTTTAATACATTTATTAGGTGCGCGTGTGCCATGTGCTTGCGTGTGTGCTTGCGTGCATGCATGCATGCGTGCATAGGTGCATGTGTGCATGCCATGCATGTATTAATGTGTATACTATCTTGTAATCATGGTCTGTAATTAAGCACGATGTCACTATCATTGAATAATGATGACTGATCTGTTTGTAACAGTGATGTAAAAGGTCACTGCCATGACTGTTGAACAAGCATTGATCCTTCCTGTCACCACACTGTCCTGATGACACACCATTATTATTCTGTGTTAATGACTATTATGACTAAATACTATGATATGATTTTGTTACTTTTAATCGCCTTGTTTCTTTCTTCCTTAAACCATGCTATGTTATGTACATTATCTGTCATTACGTCTAACTGTCTGATGCCACTGCTACTTTTCACCACACACCTTAACTCATTTCCCGCGATCCCCATCAAAACCGTTGATTTCCCGCTGTACCACGCTGCGATGCCCGTCGTTCCCGGAAATTTAAGCTTTAATCATTATGAAACAATTAAAAGTATGATCGCTGTATATAGCCGTTTCTGAGTCTTAGGCCGCCCCCTAACTGTATCCGGTCGTATTTCCGGTCTGAGAGCCCATCGCAGCTGCCGTCCCATAGGTTTGCGTTGTAAACAGAGGAAGGAGCTGCACGGCCATATCATCGTCTTTTTTCACGTGTTTTTTTTATATTTGATAGTTGTTTGATTCTTGTGCCCACCTGGCATATGTCTGCTATGTGCGCGAACGTGCCCACGTGTTACCATAGCGCACAGCTGCTGTTTCCAACGTTTTCTTATGTAAATACTGGCGGATTCAGCAGGATACTGCCTGGCAACGGATTTGTCTATTCCAATGGGTTTTTTTTATTCGAAAGCTGTCATCTTGTCTACAGGTCTACTACATGAGTCGCGCACAGATCATGCACTATGCGTGCACGTGCCCACGTTAAAAGGTAAGGACAATTTGGCAGCTGCTTACTACAGCTATGTTTAAAATGGTAGCAAAATTGTTAATGCACCTGATGTAAATGTCATCCTGCCATGTTGATATCTAACCTGTTTTCCTTGTACAAAAAAGACTTTCCCCCACTTTATTTGTATTATTATTCTTTTTTACACCATAAGCCTGTGATTTGATTTGAGCAACAAATTAACCAGCTCTGTGGCCTTGTGGTTAGAGTGTCCGCCCTTAGACTGGGAGGTTGGGTTTGATCCCGGGCCGGGTCATACCAAAGACTCGGAAAAATGGGACCCAGTGCCTCCCTGCTTGGCACTCAGCCTCAGAGGTTGTACTGGGGGTAAAGACACTGTGACATACAAGCATCATGTTGATGGGGTGTAGGTGTAGCCTTCTTGTACTGTACATCAAAGCTGCTTCACACTACAGAAAAGGGAAATAGGCTCCTGCTCTATGGGCCTCATGGCTCGGAAAGGCTTACTTTACAAATAAAGCAGTCCATTTTAAACTTTTAGCAATGTAGACATTTTAGTTGGATATGTGTGTGTTGTAACTGTTGTACTATCTGACTCACCTGCTCCTACCCAACACTACCTGCTGGCAGGTGCCCCTCCCTCCCTCCCTCCTCCTCCTCTCAGCCCGTAGGAATACAAGCAGCGTCAAATATCATCCTCCACTCCCCGGCTTCCCTCCACAAAGACGGGCAGAGTGTGTTCATTTTAGAGGCTTGAATCAAGCCTGATGAACCAAGCTCACAGCTTGCAGATCAGCTATTTTCAAATAGCCTAAGTCTAGATAGGGCTGAAGTGGTTAATGTACAGTAGGCTATGTTTTGTAATAATAATCAATATCCACAAAGTAACTATAGTATTAGTAACTAATATTTTCAAAAAATTGTAGTGGAGTAAACGTACAATGCTTGTCTATGAGATGTTGTGGAGTAGAAGTAAAAGTAGCCTACATTGGAAATACTAAGTACAAATACCTTACAATTGTACAAGGGATATTTCACTTAAAAAAAAAGTCTATTCAGGCTTTTGTGATCACTCTAGACAGATTTTAATTTGCTTGATTCAGTATTTAGATATTTGCCATGATAGATTCATCAAAATTACCCGTCTTTTTTTTTTTTCTGGTACCTCCCTCACTCCCTGCTTGGCACTCAGCATCAAGGGTTGGACTGGGGGTAAGTCCTTGCAACATACTAGCGCCATGTTGAGGGGGTGTAGCCTTCCTTCTTGTACATCAAGCTGGATTTGAATGCAAAAATGTAGTATGCCAAAGCAAATTCCTACGTGTATTACACAATGGTTAATAAAGTAATCTGAATCTGAATCTGAATCTGAATCTGAATCTGAATCTGGAAATAGGCTCCTGCCCTATGGGCCTCATGGCTCGGCAAGGCTTACTTTACAAATTAAAAATTTCGTTTAAAAGTTTTAGCAATGTAGACATTTTAGTTGGACATTTGTGTGTTGTCACTGTTGTACTATCTGACTCACCTGCTCTTACCCAACACTACCTGCTGACAGGTGCCCCTCCCTCCCTCTGATCCCTCCCTCCCTCCTCCTCCTCCCCTCCTCCTCCTCTCAGCCCATAGGAATACTTGCAGTCAATATCATCAAATATCATCAGATATCATCCTCCACACCCCGGCTTCCCTCCACAAAGACAGGCAGAGTGTGTTCATTGTAGAGGCTTGAATGAAGCCTGATGAACCACGCTGGATTCGAACAATTAATCTCCACGGTGGTTGTCAGGCACTTTACTGCTGCACCCCTACAATTTAAACACTGTGGCAGACACTGTATATTTAACTGAGCTGTAGGGTTGATGTGTGGGTGTGCATTCTCCCTCAGATACAGTCTCTATGTATGAATCCATCATGGTTCAAATGGAGTTACAATGGGTTTGTATAGGAAAGAATAATTTATATAAAATATCTAAAAAAACGAATCCATTCAGGCCGGGAACACATTTTGCTGTTGGGGAGGGGCTACAGTACATGTACAGTATGTAGCAACATATTTGTTTTTGTAGGCTAATTTCTGATTTAGCCCTAACAATAGGTTAGGCCTAAATGGGTTAAAGTTTCTCAAAGTTATTTTATGAAAGTGAAATATCCCTTTAAGTAAATGTATAGTTACTTTACACCACTGGCCTGCAGCCTGTAGCCATTGATTGATTGATTGAAGAATTTATTAGAAGTTTGCAATAGAAAAAAGTACAGTTTCATGACAGTACAAATCACTGGTACAAGGTCAACTAAAAGGAGATCCTAGAAAGCCGAGGCTTATTTCCACAGGAACCACACTTTAAGTATCTCATATAACATTGAAAGACAGACGGATAGAACATAGTACTTTATCTAGGATAATATCAGTTTCAAAAGCATAACATCAAAAACAAAAAAAGAGAAAAGGGGGGGGGGGAGCATGGGGGCTTAGTCTATTTACAAGTCACGGGTAGCAGCTGTCTGAAGGTGACTTTTCATACCAATTTTGAAGGAGGCTAGGGATTTGCTCTCCTTTAGGGCTTGTGGAAGGGCGTTCCACATGTTGATGGTGTAGCAGGAGAACGAGTTAGAGCCTTGTTTAGTGTTAAATCTACGTTGATGATGATTAGTGGAGCTGCCTCTGGTGTTGTGATTGTGAACATCCTTGACCTTTAAGAAGTAGTTTGTCAGGTACATGGGAATCTTGGAGGTGTAGTGTATCTTGTACACCAGGCCCATTGCAAGATGCTGTACTCTGTCAGCTACTTTGAGCCATCCCACACTTTCGTGGTGATGATCGGTAAGGTGGGTCTGAGGAGGGAGACCAAGCACAACCCTAATTAGTTTGTTTTGGGCTGTTTGGAGCTTTAACTTTAAGGCAGCTGGGGCGTCGCGATACCAGACAAGGACTCCGTAATCAATGAGGGGCCCAATAAGAGCACCTCCTAGTGTCTTTCGGGATTTAATATTGATCAGCGGGGCAACCCTTTGCAAGAAGCGAATTCGTTGGTTGACTTTATTGATTACCTTGGTGGTCATTTTTTCACTGGATAGGTTAGCCTCCAGGATGCAACCCAGGTAGCAGATGTAGTTTTTTCTTTCTATCACAGTGTCACCTACTTTAATTGTGAAGTTCTCAACTAGCTAAGTTTCTGACTGGATCCAAAGAGGATACATTCAGTTTTGCCTAGGTGAATTGATAGTCTGTTATCATTGAGCCAAGTGCAGATCTTATTAAGTTCACAGTTAAGGGCCTTTTCAACCTGCGATATGTCTCTGCCTGAGACTAGGAGAGCCGAGTCGTCCGCGAACAGAAACAGATTGCAGTCACAAGCAGATGACATGTCGTTTACGTATATTAAGAACAACAGTGGTCCTAGTATACTCCCTTGAGGTACTCCACAGTTTACTGGGAGGGGGGGGGGACAGGGTTCCGTTGACTTCCACCATCTGTTCCCTCCCCACCAAGTAAGAGTGCATCCATCTCACTGCTGTGCTATCAAGACCAATAGCTTTGAGTTTTTCAATCAGAATAGAATGATCGACGGTGTCAAATGCCTTCTGGAGGTCCAGCATGACCATGCCGCAATATTTGCCATCGTGAATTTCACGTTTGATGTAATCATTCAAATAGATGAGGCATGTATCTGTGGAATGGGACTCTCTGAAGCCAGACTGGAACTCGTAGATCAGTTTATTCTCTTCAAGATATTTAGCCACCTGTTCATAGACAATTTTTTCCATTACCTTAGAGATGGAACTAAGGATTGAGATTGGCCTGTAGTTGCCAGGGTCAAGTTTACTGCCTTTTTTGTGCAGGGGGGTTACCTTAGCTAATTTGAAGTCCTGGGGGACATAACCCTGCTTGATAGATAGATTAATAATATGGGTAATGATTGGGGCAATGGTGGCAGCTGAGTCTATGAGAAATTTGGGGGCGATTTTGTCATGGCCAGCGGCCTTGAATTGAGGTAGGGTGCACAGTTTTTTAAACACTTCATCAGTTGTTACCGTGGCAAGTTTAAAATTGTCTTTGCATACCCCAAGGTTCTTGTAGAATTTCAAGATGTGCCTAACACCAAACAGCCCAGATGGAGCGGGCAGTTTATTGACCAGATTTTTGGCCATGGAGGTGAAGTAGATGTTGAGATTTTAGGCTACATCAAGACTGTCAGTGAGGAGGGTTATGGGAGTTTGGATGGATATGTTGCTGGCTATGGATCTGAGTTTAGCACCACAGCCTACACACTAAAAACGGATGGGTTGAAAATAACCCGATCTGGGTTGTATTATAACCCACCCCTGGGTAACTATTGGACCTACCCAACAGTAGTAAATCTTACACAGAAAAATGGGTAGGTCCTTTCTACCCAGCACGTAGTAAGATATTCTACCACATCCTGGGTAGAATTGTTTACTCAGCTCTGGGTCAACCACTATTATTTAGTATTTATTTTACCCACATGTGGGTAGTATATTTTACTCATCGTAAATGACCATGCTAATATTATTTGACATTAACATAAGATAAGATTTGTTTCAGGGTTTTTTTCTCAGATAATTTGTTCCAAGTATAGCAATATCAACTTAAAGTTACATAATTGTAAATGTATACGACAATGTTGAAAAGATATAATCAGAGTAGTTTAGAGTAGATCAACATATGAGTTCTTCTCTTTCAGAACGGTAGGGGGAGGGAGCTCAACCATAAGCTAGCAGCCTAGCAGTTACGGTTAGGGTTTTGGCTCAAATATTGACAAATGAAATTCTGACATATGACAGTCAGCTTGCCAAGGCAGACACATGGATATGATACATTTAGCATTTTTAGCTACCAAAAGCTTAGAAATATCCCTGAAAACCTTGAGAAATGCTTTTCCCAGCATGCTTTGCATACCAGGTGACCAACTTAAGTTTAAAACTACCCAATACTGAGTAAAACAATTTTACCCAGCAGTTGGGTAATGTATGAGCTGTACAAAACAACCCATTATACATACAATCACCATTATAATAACCCATAATGGGTAAACCATTTTTTACTCAGATTTTGGGTAGATGAATCTACCCAGCAGTTTTTAGTGTGTAGCTGGGTTTTAAATAGCTTCCATAGATCTCGTGGTTTGTGGATGTTTTCCTCAACTTTCTCATCCAAGTAGTTTTTTTTGGCAGAAAGGATTAAGGAGGTTGTCCGATTTCTCAGTTTATTAGCCTCTAAACTGACTATTTCTAATTTGGCTTCAAGGTGTTTATTGGGGCCTTTTTTGAGTTTGTGATTATATTTGAGTATTTTTTGTCTCTGAGTTTCATTGATTCACAGATTTCCGAATTCCACCATGGCTGTGAGCGGGCTTTAACCCTGACCCTACGCAAAGGAGCCACTTCGTCTAGGATAGTGTTGAAAATGGATTTAAAGCCCAGCCAGGCTTCATCGACCTGAGTGCTAGCTAGTACTGGGGACCAGTCAGATTTCTCCAGTTTGTGATTAAAGGCTTCGCTAGAGTAGGTTTTGAGGTTTCTAGCTTCAACTGTTTTGTGGCCGTCAGCTTTGGACTTATGTATTTTACGGGTGCAGTAAATGATATCATGGTCGCTTAGGCCACCACATTCGATAGTCCCACTCGCGGAGACTTTAGATTTGTCTGTGGTTACAATGAGATCTATGGTTGTTTGAGAGTTATCTGTAACCCTAGTTGGCTTGGTGATGAGCTGAGTGAAACCCTGTTGATTACATAGCTTATTGAATTTTTTGAATAGAGGAGCTTCTTTACGAAGCATGTCTATGTTCCAATCTCCAATAATGTATTTTTCAACATTGTCCACCGGTGCAAGGCTCTCCTCCAGTAACTCACAGAAATCATTTTGGTCGGGCGGTCTATAGATGGCACCGATTAGTATGTTTTTAGCTTTCTTAAGAATCACTTCCACCCATACAGTTTCTAAAGAGCTGTGTTGTAGGTCAGGGCGGGGGATATACTTAATACTGTTATGAACATACATGCATACACCACCACCAAATCTGTTTCTATCATTTCTGATTACCGAGTAGTTGTCAATTTCGATCTGAGAGTCAGTGATAGAGGCATCAAGTTTAGTCTCTGAGAAGGTTAGAAAATGGACCTTACCTTCGAGAACCATATGCTTGATTTGTTCATATTTAGCAAACAAACTGTTAATGTTTAAGTGCATAATGTGAATTCCTCTTTTCACAAAGCGGCTGGCAAAATCCATGGCAAGGTCCATAGAAGTGGTGTTTACATCGGCGTCGGTGGGGGAGGAGGGGGGGTTGGTTGTAGTCTCTGGTGGCTTCAGAGGGGGACAAAGGGACAAAGGGGTCTCCGTGTAAAGTTGGGGGATGGGGTGGTGGGGGGCCGTTGTTGTTACCGATTTAACCCAGGTTGTAAACAGCGCTCGGGCCTTCTCTGTTAACCAGCGTGGAGCAGAGTTAATGTAGACTCTGTTCTGGGGTGCTGGGTCCACGAGGGGGTCCGCCGGGTCCATGAAGGGGTCCGCCGGGTGCGTCTGCAGGTCGGGTGGGTCGGTGGGGCCGCCGGGGTCCGGTGTTGCGTGACTTGCGTCGATGATGCTGGTCTCGTGCTGAGCTAGTCATGCGGGGGCGATCGCCGAGGGTTCTCCGGGGGTCCGTGAGCCAGGGGGTCCTTCGACGATCCGTAAGTCCGCGGAGGCGACTGCCGTGTGATCGTCGGGGGTCGGCTGGTAAGGACAGCTGGAGAAGCCCTCTGTTGGTCCCGCGGGATTCGCCCGTGACGAGCTAGCCAAGTTAGCAACATTAGCTTCGCTGATCACGGACAAAGGAGGGTTTGCCGTCGTCAGACCAACTGCAGTAGCGAGAGCAGCCAGTCTTCGGGTCATCTGTCGTGTGGCTACAGGCCCTGGATGTAATTCTACATCTCCTGATAGCAGCAATAATAAGAAGATCAATGATCGACTCATACAACCATTCAGGGGTTTGTCTCTTTTGTTCCGGTTTGTAGCCAACAACAGTTGAATAACAGAAGATCCAAAAGTCGGGTGCTTGGCTACCGTTTTTCCCATAAGGTAGAACTCACTGTGTTTTTCGTCCGTTACGTCCATTTCCCATAATTGTTTCTCGTATTCCAGTGGTGTTAGGATCTGTGGTGATTTATAGCATAAATCCGTGATCCAAAGTAGGAATAGTAGAGAATGTGGGATGAACCAAGCCTTTGTTGTTTTGGTTCCGGAGCAGCGAAAAAGAATGCGACCTCCCATGTTGGTGTCCGGAACCCACAGAGCCTCAGAACCCACAGAGAGAACCCACAGAGAAAGAGGAGTAAGAGGCAGACGCTGTGTTTCCCTCAAAGTCTTCCATGTCCACCCTCAGCTCATACTTTTTGTCCTTGGTGAGGAGATGCATGTTCTCCAGTCCCAGCCAGTAGTCGCCTGATGCGTCTCCAAAACCAGCCCTGTACTGAGCCCAGGGTCTGTAGAAGTTCACAGTGCCCTTCACTCTTCTCTGGATGACTGTCCACTCCCCTCCATCTGTGTCCATGTCACAGTAGACCATGACAGGTGAAGCAGTGGGGTAGATGTTGTACACACCACTCTGTGTGGAGACGTCTTTGTAGATTTCCTCACAGTCCAGAACCAGGTTGAGATCGCAGCGAGGAGCAGAGTGGACTGTTACAGCCAGCAACAGAACTGCAACAACAAGTATCATCTTGAAGTCTTTAAAGTTGCACCTTGTTGTTCAGATGAAAGGAGTTCTGAGTGTGTTGAGTGTATGTTCAGCTCCAGTCGAAGGTTCAATGCAGAGTAAGTTTGAGGACCTCCTTTTATAGTAAAGAATGGCTTTAAAAATATTCAGAAACCACAAGACAGGTGTGACCATTCTGTCTGTAAACACCACACACACACACGCACGCACGCACGCACGCACGCACGCACGCACGCACACACACACACACACACACACACACACACACACACACACACACACACACACACACACACACACACACACCAACCAACCACATCATTCAAAATATGCGTGGCACAAGGTGCGGCCGGCCATAGTTGAATGATTAGAGAGCCAGTCTTGGAACCCAGAGGTCTCAGGTACGATTCCAGGCCTCATCAATGTGTCAAAGTGTCCCTGAGCAAGACAGTTGACCCCTAACTGCTCCCAGAGACACTGACCCGTACTGCCCACTGCTTCTGTCACTGAGGATGGCTTGAATGCAGAGACTGCTTTCCAAATATCCACTGACAAACACCACAAAAGCACATGGACTATACATTATTATGTATTATGTGTTAGTCTGTCTAGGATTCTGATTAAACGGTCTATCAGTAATAAAGCTATGTACGAGCATGCATTATTAGAATTAATATGAGTATATATATGAGTTGAATATGAGCTTGGTGAAAAGAAGAAGAAAAACATTCTTTGACTCGAAGCATCTTTTTCATTGTATAGCTTTCAATACTGTCTATAGCTGTCTTAATGGGGCGTAGTTCCTGCCTGGCAACACAACATGTTTACTATGTTTAATGAACTTCCTTACTGGAAACTCTCTGCCGTGTTTGGAATATGAACTGACAAGAGGATTCCTGTAACACTGATGGATGTGATTGAAAGCCATGATTGAAAGATCCTCATTACGTTGCTTTGTGACTCGTTGCGAGTCTGTCGATGGTCTATTGTTCGGCGAAGATCCGAGTATAATAGCCGGGGAGCCACTGGCCCAAAATGTGAGAGGACCTGTGATGTCATAACATACTTTTTACTTTAGTTTTTTCTATTAATTTGGTCAATAAGGTACACAGAATGAGAGGCCTGCTCTGCCGGAAACATTGCGTAAAAAAGCCCCATGGACGTCACTATCCACCTCTTTCCGCGGGAATTTACTGGAGAAATTTTTGCACCACACTTCCGGTTAACAGCAGACATACAAGCTCACGTCGCGTCGCAGATGCAGCCGTTGTGAGCTTGTAGATCACACTCGGCTGCGGCGCCGGAAGCTCCGTCCAACTTCTGCGCAATGCACGATGGGATGTTGTAAACTTGTGGATACAGGAAAAGAATACAAAAATAAATCTGCTTTAAGTAGCATGTGAGGGGTCAAACTAGGGGTTCTTCATGATTCTGAGTCCACTGCAAGCATTTGTTTTGCATGAAAAACATTCCTTAGGCTAGATTTCAGCCCCACAAAACGGTGAAAATGATGAGTCATCAAAAATCACAGTTTTTAGAGGCCAAAATCTAGCCCAAGGAATGTTTTTCATGCAAAACAAATACTTGCAATGGATTCAGAATCACGAAGAACCCCTAGTTTGACCCTCACATGCTACTTAAAGCAGATTTATTTTTTGTATTCTTTTCCTGTATAGTGAAGTCGATGGAGTGAATATACAAATGACCATAACCTTTTTTCGCAATGTTTCCGGGAGAGCAGGCCTCTCATTCTGTGTACCTTAATGACCAAATGAATAGATGCCTTAATGGTCCACGTCACATTGATATAAACCAGTATGCGCACGCCGGTCGGCACCAAATGAACCCCACCGTTCATAGGATGCAATGGATGGCACTCGTGTTTAAAAATGCATTCCATCAAACTTTCAGATGCCGTTTTTCTCCCAGTGTGGAGGAAGAATGTTTAGGATTTTTACTGTAAATTCTCACTCTTGAAATATATAATCCTTAGTTTCTGTTGATTGTGAACAATAATAGCGATTCAAAACAGTTGTCCTTCAAACCCCACCTCTATTCACCGTCATCAGAACAGAGGGAGCGCTCCTCTTGATCACCCACCCGATCCACTGGATCACCAGAGTGTCTACTGCTCGCCCAGCTGCAGTCCATGAAGCCTAATTATGCTCCGTCCTGCGACGGTGTCGCGCGCAGAGCCGCAGACCTCCAAGCTCAGAAGGGTTGCATTGGTGACGCGATGTGAGTTTGTATATCAGCTACTCTTGACGCGGAATACCGTTGCGCAATGAAGTATATATGTCTCGATAAGGGCGCTCCCATGGGAGCACCTCACTAGCACACAAGAGGAGGTTGAATAACCAGTGCTCCCCAAAACAACAGGTTTGGGGATCTGTTGGGAATTGATTACATGATACAGTCAGCTGTGCATTCAGTCTCAATGTTTGTAAACAAATAATTGGTCTATAGAAAAAACTAAAATAAAAAGTATGTCATGACGTCACAGGTAAAACCCTATTCTTTGAGCTTTTGGTCCTGTGGTTCCCTGACTATAGGCCTACAGAACTTTGGGGTTGAATGGTCAAAGAAGTGTTCAAAGACCTTATAGATATTTACTTGTAAAATTGTAAAATCAAAACACAGTCTACTGTGGCCACTGTCACACACAAGTATACTGTACACACATTCACGCACACGCAGACACACACACGCACGCACATGCACACGCACACACTCACACAAACTAAACCTACATACCGCACACATTGGCACATGACACTCTGCATGCTGCACACACAAACACACACGCACGCACACGCACACGCACTCATATTATTATTGCTAAAAACAAAACAAAAACATGTTCTCACATTTTACTTCTTTTCACTCAACATTCACATTATGAAAAAAAATGCATTTTACCTGAAAATTAAACCTAAAGATAAAACCTCACCCACATTGTTTTTATTTTTATTTATTTTTATATATATTTTTTTTCTGTAACCAGCTCCAAAAAAAATACTTTGGACCATTTCTCTTCGTCCCGGGCCACACTTTGGACGCCCCTGCCCTCCCATTTACAGCCTTCAAATCAACACGTTGAACCTTTTTCTTATCTAACAACGGTCCTGAACAGCTCTTCAGATCAGGATGAAAATTTCTCCTCTACTCTAAGGGTCCTCCTTGGCAGGGGTTTCTTCCCCCTCGCTGTAGATCTTTAAAACAAGATGTACTCCACACAGCGGACTGACCGCAGCCCCAGCAGGTCAGCCACAGCGTGTGCATTCTTTTAAACTCGGCCCATCAACATCCATATCGTTGTTGTCGGGTGGAAACCTTGTATGTCCATCATTTTAAAAATGATTTAAACGAGTGAAAACAGCCGATCTACAAGCACACAACGCCTCGCACCGCGAGGCGCTGTATGCTTGTAGATCTGCTGTTTTCACCATGTGCGACGGCCTTTATGATGAAGCAGGGCTTTACATAAAAACAAAAAACATACACATTTGAAACTTGGAGATACAAGATTTCTGCCCGACCGTGACGATATGTGTGCGTGCATGCGTGCAAGCCTGTATGCGTGCAAGCCTCTGTGCGTGCACGTCATGGTGGCCAAAACATGGCACTGTGTTTGGATTTTACTATTACTATTTGATTTTGACTGCCCACCCATCCGACCACTGGTTGGGCAATGGTCAGATGGGTGTTACAGGTAAGTGGACACCTTTGAGAAGTGGGCTCCTCTGACCCAGAAAAGCTTGAGAACCACTGCACTGGTATACTGTGGTTCTCAACCTGTGGGTCGGGGACGCCCCACGCCTGCGGAAGCTCAATCACCTTTGGTTTTTAGGAATCTACGCACTGACAATGTAGGTCACAATGCAACATAATGAGCTGTCAATCACAGGTACATACAGGAATCCTCTGTCGGTTCACATTCCAAACACAGCAGAGAGTTTACAGTAAGGAAGTTCATTAAATATAGTAAACATGAGGTGTTGCCAGGAACTTGGAAGTTTTTTTCTCTGCCCCGCTCTTAAGGCCCTCATACATCTAACAACTTTGTAAAGATTTAGGAAAGATTTGGAAAGATTTCTAAAAGACTACCCTCTCACACTAAAAGATTTGAAAAAGACTCCCCAAAGACTTAATGATGATTTTTAAAAGATTTCAGTTGTTAGATGTGAGATGCCTAAAGATTTTGTAAAGACTGGTACAAGATTCCCTTTTATTTGCTGAAATAGGCCATGGCCAGTATAGCCATGTGTTCCCATTCCTCTGACTAGCTCACACACACACACACACACACACACACACACACACACACACACACACACACACACACACACACACACACACACACACACACACACACACACACACACACAGACAGAGTGGTGTAAAGTAGCTAACTAAGTACATTTACTTAAGTACAATTGAGGTATTTGTACTTTACTTGAGTATTTCCAGTTTTCAGTACTTTTACTCCACTTAGTTACTATAGTTACTTGCAGATATACATTATAATATTATAAAACATTAACCACTTTAGCCCTATTGAGCTAAATGAAAATAGCCAATCTACAAGCTCACAACGCGTCGCATCGCAGTATTGCAGTATTGATACTTTTACTTGAGTAAAACATGTGAGTAATTTTTCCCTCACTGCATGCACAGATTGCAATCATTGCACACACACCGAGCTCCGCCCTCCTCCCCAGCCCTCTCTTCTCCGTTCTCTCCTCTCTCTCCATAGCCGGAGCAGATTGATCCTATCAACTTATTTATCAACTTTGAATGTTTGGAATAATTAATGTAGGCTACTATTATGATACGCCAGGCTGGCAGCTCAACCGAACGTCTTGGGGAATTAATGGCTTTTGGTTCGCTAGCGTTCTGTTTTGGTTGTTACGTCATTGTGCTTATTCAGACTCAGCCCCGATTTGTGAAAATATCAAACCAGTTTAATATTCTCGTAACAGAATCTGGGTCTCAAGTCGGGGTAAAAATCGAGTCAGACCGCTACCTCACATTTAACGATTGAGTAACGACCGAATCACGGGAGCGCGCCTCGATTTTATTGCGACTGAGAAATCTTTTCCAAGTTGTTAGATGTAAGGCTAGCTTTAACCCTTAAAAGGCAGATTCTACAAATTCCTTCTAAAACATTGGTTCTGAAACCTTTCCTGCCAAGGACCCCCAAAAGTATATGTATCCCCCCCTCCCCCCCACCAAACATTTTCAATAGTAACTGGAGGGTAAAGAAATAAAATAGTCATAGCACACGTTTTTTATGCTTTATGGTGCTCTGTTCTTTTTGTGCACGTGCGTGCGTGTGCGTGTGCGTGTGCGTGTGTGTGTGCGTGTGCGTGTGTGTGTGTGTGTGCGTGTGTGATCCTGCAAGGTTGACATGGAACATGTCTCTGCTTCAGCAGTGTGAATCCATTTGGAAAACAAACTACCTTGTTTACTTTAGAGAGATGATATAACTGGCCATAGCCTCTCTCTCTCTCCACATTTAATAAACAGTATATAATTAAAAGCCACCAATGTGTGTGCAAAGACCTTGGCCATTTGTTTCGAATATCATACAAAAGCAACAACGATGGCATGGATGCCATCACTGTTTGGTCCCCTAAAACTCACACTTATTTATCGATGCCAATTTCCTTCTGCTTTCCTCCAGTTGTATGACACCAGTTTTTATTTTGTATGCAGATATATCTTTCATACATTTATTAGGTGCGCGTGTGCCGTGTGCTTGCGTGTGTGTGTGCATGCATGCATGCATGCATAGGTGCATGCATGCACGCCATGCATGCATTAATGTGTATACTATCTTGTAATCATGGTCTGTAATTAAGCACGATGTCACTATCATTGAATAATGATGATTGATCTGTTTGTAACAGTGATGTAAAAGGTCACTGCCATGACTGTTGAACAAGCACTGATCCTTCCTGTCACCACACTGTCCTGATGACACACCATTATTATTCTGTGTTAATGACTATTATGACTAAATACTATGATATGATTTTGTTACTTTTAACCGCCTTGTTTCTTTCTTCCTTAAACCATGCTATGTTATGTACATTATCTGTCATTGCGTCTAACTGGCTGATGCCACTGCTACTTTTCACCCCACACCTTAATGCACCTTATGTAAATGTCACCCTGCCATGTTGATATCTAACCTGTTTTCCTTGTACAAATAAAGACTTCTCCCAACTTTATTTGTATTATTATTATTTTTTTTACACCATAAGCCTGTGATGTGACAATATATTTGAGTTGAACACCAAAATAACCAGCTCTGTGGCCTCGTGGTTAGAGTGTCCGCCCTTAGACTGGGACTTTGGGTTCGATCCCGGGCCGGGTCATACCAAAGACTCTGAAAAATGGGACCCAGTGCCTCCCTGCTTGGCACTCAGCATCAGAGGTTGGATTGGGGGTAAAGACCCTGCGACATACTAGCGTCATGTTGAGGGGGTGTAGGTGTAGCCTTCTTGTACATCAAGCTGCCTCACGCTACAGAAACAGGAAATAGGCTCCTGCCCTATGGGCCTCATGGCTCGGCAAGGTTTACTTTACAAATTAAAATTTCCATTTTAAACTTTTAGAGCAATGTAGACATTTTAGTTGCACATTTGTGTGTTGTAACTGTTGTACTATCTGACTCACCTGCTCCTACCCAACACTACCTGCTAACAGGTGCCCCTCCCTCCCTCCTCCTCCTCATTGTAGAGGCTTGAATCAAGCCTGATGAACCACGCTGGATTCGAACCACCAATCTCACAGTGGTGTACAATTTAAACACTGTGGCAGACACAGTCTCTACTACAACGGGGAACGACAACACTGTCACTCACTGATAGTATTGCTGTTCTGATGTGTAAAGTAATTATGATTACATTAAACAAAAAAACGAATGAAGTAGTATGTATACTATTGACCCAGTGCATTTTTTTAACAGCAAGCTTATTGTGTAAACGAGTCTCTGTATAAAATACCCTCTAAACACATAGACCCTCGAAAACAGACTTATATAAACATGGAATAAGAACTAAAGTATGGTAGTTATAATGTGCTGTTCTGCTGATTTTAATAATGTAGTACGACCAACACTTGTAATACTTCACAAATCCTGTTAAGCATAATTTTAAACATTTATAATGAGTTTTATGAAGCCTAATCATGCATGGTAAAGGTGATTATAATGCATTGCAGACCCCAACCTTTAAGTAAACTGTTACCAAATCACCAAATACACCTCGTCTTTGTCTTTGCATGCATCTCTTTATTCGTTTAACAGCTTGTATTATTTATTGATTTAAGAGCCATAGAGGACAGCAGGTCACCACTGTAATAATATGTGATACAATACAGATATCTACTGTATGAGTTTAGGATTAAACTGAATCCCAAAGAATGAAAAAAAGAAAAAAAGAAAGAAAAAATAATCAAACCATGAAAAAGAGTAAATATTGCATCATGCCTTTTATACCACGGATGTGCTTTTCAAATATATGCATGTGAACCTGAACATGTTTAAGGAACACGTCTGATCTTCATGGCTACAGCTTTCAGGGAGTAATGATAACCCTTCCAGGTGGTCCAGATTACACCTTTGGAAGACGTGCTTCCCCGGCGGTAAACACCATTGATGTTAGCACCATAACATTTATTGTACCAAAATGCACCAGAAGCAACCATTGCACAGTTGTCGCCACGCAGGTCCTGATCTTTGTCAAAGGTTGAGAATTTCATTCCACTGTGATAGGCCAGAGAGGCTCCTGCTCCTCCATCAGTGAAGCCAGCAACCTGCAGCAGTGGTGGAAAAAGTACTCACATATGTTACTTAAGTAAAAGTACTGCAATGCAGAAATACTCTGTTACAAATAGAAGTCTGGTATTGGGAATTTACTTGAGTAAAAGTATAGGTATCAAAATGTACTTTAAGTACATGGAAAATAGCAGATCTACAAGCTCACATCAGGAAACAACAGCTTGCAGATCGGCTATTTTCAAATAGCTTAAGTCTAGATAGGGCTGAAGTGGTTAATGTACATTTAGGCTATGTTTTGTAATAATATCCACAAAGTAACTAAAGTAACTAACATTTTCATAAATTGTAGTGGAGTAAAACTACAATATTTGTCTATGAGATGTTGTGGAGAAGAAGTAAAAGTGGCCTACATTGGACAAATAGCCTACCTTACAAGTGTACTAGGGATATTTCACTTTAAGAAAATGTTGTATTTTATCGTCTTTTCAGGCTTTTGTGATCATTCGGGACAGATTTTAATTTGCTTCATTCAGTATTTAGATATTTGCCATGATAGATTCATCAAAATCACCCGTCTTTTTTTCTGGTACCTCCCTCACTCCCTGCTTGGCACGCAGCATCAAGGGTTGGACTGGGAGTAAGTCCTTGCAACATACCGGTACTAGCGCCATGTTGAGGGGGTGTAGCCTTCCTTCTTGTACATCAAGCTGGAAATAGGCTCCTGCCCTATGAGCCTCATGGCTCGGCAAGGCTTACTTTACGAATTAAAATTTCCGTTTTAAAATTTTAGCAATGTAGACATTTTAGTTGGACATTTGTGTGTTGTCACTGTACTATCTGACTCACCTGCTCCTACCCAACACTACCTGCTGACAGCTGCCCCTCCCTCCCTCCCTCCCTCCCTACTCCTACTCCTCCTCCTCTCAGCCCGTAGGAATACTCGCAGCATCAAATATCATCCGCCACTCCCCGGCTTCCCTCCACAAAGACGGGCAGAGTGTGTTCATTGTAGAGGCTTGAATCAAGCCTGATGAACCACGTTGGATTCGAACAAGCAATCTCCACAGTGGTGGTCAGGAACTTTACTGCTGCACCCCTACAATTTAAACACTGTGGCAGACACTGTATCTTTAACTGAGCTGTAGGGTTGATGTGTGGATGTGCATTCTCCCTCAGATACAGTCTCTATGTATGAATCCATCATGGTTCAAATGAAGTTACAATGGGTTTGTATAGTAAAGATAATTTATATAAAATATCTAAAAAACGAATCAAGCAAATTAAAGTTTCTCAACGTTCTTTTATGAAAGTGAAATATCCCTTTAAGTAAATGTATAGTTACTTCACACCACTGACCTGCAGCCTGTAGCCATCAGCCTCAGAACCCACAGAGAAAGAGGAGTAAGAGGCAGACGCTGTGTTTCCCTCAAAGTCTTCCATGTCCACCCTCAGCTGATACTTTTTGTCCTTGGTGAGGAGATGCATGTTCTCCAGTCCCAGCCAGTACTCGCCTGATGCGTCGCCAAACCCAGCCCTGTACTGAGCCCAGGGTCTGTAGAAGTCCACAGTGCCGTCCACTCTTCTCTGGATGACTGTCCACTCCCCTCCATCTGTGTCCATGTCACAGTAGACCATGACAGGTGAAGCAGTGGGGTAGATGGTGTACACACCACTCCGTGTGGTGAATTTGTAGATTTCCTCACAGTCCAGAACCAGCTTGAGATCGCAGCGAGGAGCAGAGTGGACTGTTACAGCCAGCAACAGAACTGCAACAACAAGTATCATCTTGAAGTCTTTAAAGTTGCACCTTGTGCTGATCAAAGGACTTCTGAGTGTGTTGAGTGTATGTTCAGCTCCAGTAGAAGGTTCAATGCAGTCTGGGTTGTTTGAGGACCTTCTTTTATAGTAAAGAATGGCATTAAAAATATTCATCCATCAGACAGGTGTGACCATTTCTGTCACACGCAAACACACAAACACCAACCAACCACATCACTCAAAATACTCGTGGCACAAGGTGCGGCCGGCCATAGTTGAATGATTAGAGAGCCTGCCTTGGAACCCAGAGGTCTCAGGTACGATTCCAGGCCTCATCAATGTGTCAAAGTGTCCCTGAGCAAGACACTTGACCACTAACTGCTCCCAGAGACACTGACCTGTACTGCCCACTGCTTCTGTCACTAAGGATGGCTTGAATGCAGAGACTGCTTTCCAAATATCCACTGACAAACACCACAAAAGCACCAAGACTACATTATTATTATTATTATTATATAATGTATTCTGAATATAGATTAAAAAAATGCATGACCATCTGTGTAGGATTCTGTTTAAACGGTCTTTCAGTAATAAAGCTATGCACAAGTATAAATGCGAAATATAGTTTGACTTTGAATATGAGCTCCTCTCTGAGCGGCACTCTGCTGAGTGAAGCTGAAAACCCAAGTTCACCTGCAGGATGAAAAAGGTCACAAAAGCAAAAAAACAATAATAATAAAAGTTAAAAAAAATGAACAATGAACAAAAAGACTTTGGTGAAAACTCCTGCTCTACAATGCTGTTTCTCAGCCAGTGGGTGGGCACCCAAAAGCAGGCACGGGACCCTAATTGGGCCTTGACCTCTTGGTCAACACCATCTAGATTGATAGAACACTGCCCAATGTGACCCTGTAAATCAGTGTCGTTATGGTGCTTATGATTGCATGTGTTGTGTGTGTGACGTGCACCTGTTGTGCACGTGAGTGTTGCGTGTCTATCCAGGTCTAGATATTCAACTCAATGTTCACAGACGGATACTGTACATACAGCACAAGCATCAGTGTATTTGGATTCATGTCAATTTGTGTTTTCAGATATTTAACCACTTGAACCGTCAATACTTAATAAACTTGACCTTTCACTCTGTTGTGAGCTTGTAGATCTGCTATTTTTGGCTAAAGTTCTCAGAATATTGACGCTATATGGTTCAAGTGGTTAATATAAAAAAAGGAGAAAAAAAGGTTTCTATCACTTAAAGATTTGGAGGACCCCCTGTACTAACTCTGGGGACCCCCTAGGGGTCCTGGACCCCCTGTCGAAGACCCCTGCTGTAGAGAGAGGGGAAACTTTAGTCAAATGTATTTGTTTCTTCCTTGGTTTTCTTCCTCACACCTTCACTGTTCCCAGGGCCAAACATTGATTAATGGATTATCTTTCAAGCTTCACACATGCAGCATAGACATTCTACTGTCAATCATGGTTTCTCAAGAGAAACTGGCTGTAGTTCAACTTTATGTTCAGTTGATAGATAGAGATAGGGATTTTTTAATATGTTTTGCTCATTTGTTTCCTTGTCATTAATCCTCCACCATCAGTTTGATTCTCTTCCTCATATCTTCACTGTTCCAATGGGCCAAACATGGATTAATGTATTATCTTTCAAGCTTCACACATGCAGCATAAACATTCTACTGTCAATCATGGTTCTCTCTCACTTGACAAACTAGCAATTCTACTTGATGTTCAGTTGACAGAGAAAGAGGGGGATTTAAAAAATATGTTTTAATCATGTGTTTCCTTGTCATTAATCTAATCACACACACACACACACAAACACCAACCAACCACATCATTCAAAATACGCGTGGCACAAGGTGCGGCCGGCCATTGTTGAATGTTTAGAGAGCCTGCCTGGGAACCCAGAGGTCTCAGGTACGCTTCCAGGCCTCATCAATGTGTCAAAGTGTCCCTGAGCAAGACACTTGACCCCTAACTGCTCCCAGAGACACTGACCCCTACTGCCCACTACTTCTGTCACTGAGGATGGCTTGAATGCAGAGACTGCTTTCCAAATATCCACTGAAAAATATACCACAAAAGCACCTAGACTACATTATTGTTATATGTGTTCTGAATAAACATTTAAAAAAATGCATCACCGTCTGTGCAGGATTCTGTGTAAATGGTCTTTCAGTAATAAAGCTATGGACAAGTATGCATGTGAATTATAGTACTTTGAAAATGAGCTTGGTGAAAAACAAAAACAGAGGCTGCCTGGGATATGATTCTTTTGAAATGTTTTTACTTTGGGAAATCTCTAGTTGTATGTAAAGGTGCTCTATACATAAGTTTATATCAATTAAAAAATATATTTGATTTGGTTTGATTTGATCTGAACTGCTTCCTCCTCCTTGTCCCTCTCTGGTCAGCTGAGTTAAGCTGAAAACCCAAGTTCACCAGCAGGATGAAAAAGGTAAAAAAAAGAAAAGAAAAAAAGACTTGTGAAAACTCCTGCTCTACAATGCTGTTTCTCAGCCAAAAGCAGGAACGGGACCCTATTTGGCCAGGCCTTGACCTCTTGGTCAACACCAAAAGTATCCATTTGAAACATGTTGTCACACTCTGACTCTGAGTGAGGGTAGTGTAGGCCCGAAAAGGCACTTGTATCAGTTTCCAAAATACTCAAAATACTAGAAAATACCCAAATAGGAAAATATTCAAAGGCGGTCAGTCAGAGAGGTCTTTGTTGCAAAAAACAAGTGCTTTTATTCACCTTCAGTCCAAGGAACTGGTGTTCACCAAAATACAGCACAGACACAAAAACTATATACAAACAACTGGCCAGATTGGCATTGGGTCTTCGCAGCTCACATCCCTACATTGACTGACTAGCACAGGTGGCAAGTCGCCCTGTTAAATAGGCTAGGCCCCTCCCCCGGACCGCACCAATATTAAATTGAATCCACTATTTACCTATGAACCAGTATCTTTTCCATGTCCAAAGACAATATTTTCAGTCAATTCCATGACAATACAACAGTGGCAACATGACTGATGTATTGCACACGTGCGAAGGTGCACGTGCAATACACGAGTCATGTTGCCATACCTTAGCAACAGGCATGAAACATTTATTTTAAGAAGTACATTTTATTTTTTTCCCCCATTTCTACGGTTTCTTGGGCTGGATATGGTTGTTCAAGTGCAGCTAAACTTGGCATGTTAGTAAACGTGCCACATAAACAATAATGAATTGCACCTGTGCAGCTGACCGGCAGAACATGGGAATATACCATTTTTGTCAAGATGGGGAGAATACAAGTGTGGAGAATATAATTATAATACCTTGTTAAAGGGACCATGTTGTTAAATGTTGCATTTGTAGTTATTTTACTGTAATTTAACAACATAATAACCAGCACAGATAGACAAAGAGACATTCATGGATTTATATTTAAATCTGGACCCAGGGTATGGCAGCTGCATACCCCTGCCATACCCAATTGACGCCCCTGCAATACAATTCATACACGTTCACTTAAAAGTTTTACCTACACCATTAAATTAGAGAACCAGCTAACAAACCCACAGGTGGTATGGTTCAGCTTGTGTTGAAGCTTGCTCCCTACCCTGGAGTCCAAGCAATCAATGAATCAAACAATATCAATACAACAAATGCATATTCATTATTGGTAATAATTCAAATAGTCCGTTAAAACATGTGATGAAACACTGTAAACATACTGAAGTCTCTTAAAAGTGTCAGTGGCAAGATAAATTACTCTCCTGGCACAGCCGTGGTGGTAAAAACCTTCTTGCGAGGCACATGGCAGTAACCAGACAGATTAAGGGAAACACACACTGGACGCGGAGGCGGTGCGGAGGCGGTGCGGAGGCGGCGCGGAAGCGGCGCGTCAAAACATACAGCCCCATTATTTTCAATGAACTAACCCACACCGGCGGCGTCAGACGCGTGCATCCGCGGGTCTGCCGCCTCGTCTGCCGCGCCAATACGCCGCTGTTCTATTTTTCCAGCGTTGTCGCGCAGTGAACATGTTCTCCCATGGTTCTCCCCACCGGGGGAAAAGGATGTGCTGTGTGGCAGCGCGCCGCATCCAGTTGGGGTTACCTCGCGGCACCGCGATGTGATGCTGCGCAGCCGTCCGCGTTCAGTGTGTGCTCCACTTTAGTTTTCTTTGAAGAGGGCAGTCCAAGGCCCCATGGCCAGGCCTCTGGCAACAGCAATGCGACTCCCCCCCACAACTGCCACCAACCTGCTGCACACAATAGCCAGCTTCAGCCCTTCCTACCAGTGTTGTTGGCATCGGGCGGGCCGACACTGCTGGGGGGTAGTCTAAATTCTGTCAATACTCTTAATAAAAATATATCTGGGTATCCACAAATACCACAAAGTAGTGTGCATGGACTATGTTATGATTATTTAATTTAGCTTTAAAATATGTATCTACCGGTTTTATTCTAATTTTAGTTTTTATAACATTGTTTTATGCCACTTCTATTGTTATTAATCTTAGCTTTTCCTGTCATGTTTTTCACGCTTACTGTAGGCTGTGATGAGCAATACAGATCTACATCATGGCAAAGGTTGTTGTTACAGTTTCCTTTTGGCAAACATCCAACAGTATCGACATATTTTCATGCCTCATGCCTTCACTAATCATACACCATGGGTGTGACTTATTTATTGTTCCTTCTCTTATCCACTGCTTCTATAACAATAGTTATTTTATTTTATTTTATGGAGGTTAAGTGGTTAACGCCTAATAGCAAAACAGCAAAAACTGCCACTGCCACTTTTCACCACGCAGCTTAATGCACTTTATGTAAATGTCAAACTGCCAATGTTAAATCTAAGCGTTTTTTTTAATATACCTGTAAACTAACCCAGCGCCGGACTTATGAACGGGCTGAAGGTGCTGCAGCACGGGGCACAAACCACAAGGGGGCACCATCCTAGGGCATGCTACAATGTTTTTTTTTTTTTTTTTTTTTGGTTGCTCGGTCAGCGAGGATCTACTATCGAAGTGTGTTGTGTGTGTGTGTGTGTGTCTGTCTGAGTGTGTGTGTGTGCCCTGTGTGTGCCCTGTGTGTGTGTGTGCCCTTTGATAAGTCCGGTGCTGATCATGTGACACTCCCAGCAGTCCGTTGGCTTGGCATGTTCCTTCACGCGAAATCACTCAAACTTCCGTGTTTACCCCACTTCACCTGTGTGTACAGACTCAGAGAATGATTCCCCAGCCCAAGCCAAGCAAGTATGTTCGCAAGTGGGAGTCAAAAAAGAAAAGATTACGAAAAGACACATAAGAGACAAGCTGGACTCCTAAGCAAGATACCAAAATTGAGTGTTTTTTTACGGCCAAGTTCGAGCTCCACTGCCTCCACGAGCAGCGACGCAGATGGCCACACAGCCCCGGGAGACACGCACACACAAGCCGGGTGTCATCCCCAAGACGCCGCGGCAGCCGCCAGGCAGTCTCGCTCTCGAACACAACCACCAGATGATGATGATGATGGTAATTAATACAAATGTATACATTAAACAATGTTTTTGGGCAGTCGCCTGTATAAGGGTGTGTGGTTACATGGATGGAGTATACAAAAAAGCAATGTATGTGAGGTGTGTGTGTGTGTGTGTGTGTGTGTGTGTGTGTGTGTGTGTGTGTGTGTGTGTGTGTGTGTGTGTTTTTACTTTAATTTTTAGGGTCAGAGCCGTTCATAAAGCCTTGCGGGGGGATCGATGATTTCAATATCCATATTCTCTTTTCATATTGAAGTTATTTAGTCAGTTAGGCACTGATTGATTGATTGATTGAAGACTTTATTAGAAGATGGCATAGGAAAAGGTACAGTTTCATGACGGTACTGTTCACTGGTACAAGGTCTACTAAAAGGCGATCCTAGAAAAGACTAAGCTTATTTAGGCATATTATAATGCAGCCAGCAGTCAATTTGCAATCACGTGCGTGGAACTGTGATTGCAGATTGGCTGCGTCACGCGGGTCTTGAGTTTACTGCCAGTGCAATCATTCAACTCGATTTGAGTTATATTCTAATTAATAATAAATCATCAAAGCTTCATTTACCAAAAGGAATTGAGCACTGCACTGCACAAAGGACGACATAAGACTTTCTTGGGTTTAAAATCATCTTAGCAGACCTTGTATGCAACAGTGCTGTGCTTTTTTTGATCAACAGTTATTTTATATTGATATCTTATCCCATATGTGCCACAGACTACAAGTGAGTGTTATAGTTTTGCAATGTAAACAGACTGTATGGTGTCATGTGAAAGATCCTTTGAATTGTGTTGACCTGTTAAACATAGAAATGAATGAATGTGTGTGTTGTTGAGTCAGTCAACAGATAATTGATCTACATATTACAACCCTTAGGTAAACCCGCCAGCAGCACAGGGGATGATGTGATGCCAGTCATGCAACCATGCCCACACGTGCCACAGACTACAAGTGAGTGTTATAGTGTTGCATGTAAACCTACTGTATGGTTTCATGTGAAATATCCTTTGAATTGTGTTGACCTGTTAAACATAGAAATGAATGAAAGAATGTGTGTATTGTTGAGGAGTCAGTCAACAGATAATTGATCTACATATTACAACCCTTAGGTAAACCTGCCAGCAGCACAGGGGATGATGTGATGCCAGTCATGCCACTGCCACCATGCCCACACGTGCCACAGACTACAAGTGAGAGACCAAACTCGGTCCAAGCACCGGGCACCCTGATGGGTAAATCTGGCCCTGAACTAACCATGTGACAATATTTGAGTTGAGCTACAAATTTCAATACAATCACATACAACTTTCCATTTTAAACTTTTAGCAATGTAGATATTTTAGTTTTAACCCCCTTTTTTCCCTCATTACCACAGATTATTTCCAATTCTTCAAACATATATTTGTGTCATGCTGTTCTATCTGACTCTCACCCAACAATAAATCAGTCCGCACATTACCAAGAGTCTGGCAACGCCAGGCAAACCCAACACTACCTCCTAAAAGGTGTCCCTCCCCCTCCAGTGTAATACGTGCAGCGACAAATACCATCCTCCACGCCCCGGCTTCTTTCCCTCAAAGACAGGCAGAGTGTGTTCATTGTAGAGGTTTGAATCAAGCCTGATGAACCACGCTGGATTCAAACCCACTATAATCTCCAGGCGGTCAGGAACTTTACCACTGCACCACCGAGCGCCCCTACAATTTAAACACTGTGGCAGACACTGTATCTTTAACTGAGCTGTAGGGTTGATGTGTGGATGTGCATTCTCCCTCAGATACAGTCTCTGCTACAACAGGGAACAACACTCTTTAGATATTGTCTCTCACTGATAGTATTGCTGTTATGATGTGGTTCTGGAAATTAGCCTATACCATTTTGGCATTGCCACATAGGCATGGATGCCTGGCGGCGTTGCCGGTTTCATTCCCGATCCGAATGACCTTTGCCGCCTGTCACTCCCCATCAAAAGTTTTCTATCACTCAAAGATTTGGAGGACCCCTGTACTAGCTCTGGGGACCCGCTAGGGGTCCTGGACCCCCTGTTGAAGACCCCTGCTGTAGAGAGAGGGGAAACTTTAGTCAAATGTATTTGTTTCTTCCTTGGTTTTCTTCCTCACACCTTCACTGTTCCCAGGGCCAAACATTGATTAATGGATTATCGTTCAAGCTTCACACATGCAGCATAGACACTACTGTCAATCATGGTTTCTCAAGAGAAACTGGCTGTAGTTCAACTTATGTTCAGTTGATAGATAGAGATAGGGCGTTTATTTTTATATGTTTTGCTCATTTGTTTCCTTGTCATTAATCCTCCACCATCAGTTTGATTCTCTTCCTCATAGCTTCACTGTTCCAAAGGGCCAAACATGGATTAATGTATTATCTTTCAAGCTTCACACATCAGCATAAACATTCTACTGTCAATCATGGTTCTCTCTCACTTGACAAACAATCTATTCTACTTGATGTTTAGTTGACAGAGAAAGAGGGGGATTTAAAATATATGTTTTAATCATATGTTTCCTAGTCATTAATCTGCACACACACACACACACACACACACACACACACACACACACACACACACACACGCACACACGCACACACACACACACACACACACACACACACACACACACACACACTAACCAACCACTTCATTCAAAATACGTGTGGCACAAGGTGCGGCCGGCCATAGTTGAATGTTTAGAGAGCCTGCCTGGGAACCCAGAGGTCTCAGGTTTGATTCCAGTCCTCCAGGTGTCAAAGTGTCCCTGAGCAAGACACTTGACCCCTAACTGCTCCCAGAGACACTGACCCGTCCTGCCCACTGCTTCTGTCACTGAGGATGGCTTGAATGCAGAGACTGCTTTCCAAATATCCACTGAAAAATATACCACAAAAGCACCTACACTGAGAAAAATATCTCTTCCTATTTACAAAAAAAAATTAATGCAACCAATTGCATCACTAAATTATGTAAATTATACTAGAATATGCCTTGTATCAAATACTTAATTTGTTTAAGTAGTCAACTTATCTTCTCCAGTAAAATTTACAAGAAATGTTCAAGTAAAATCTAAGGCAGTAAAATCCATTAGAAATGTCCAGTAAATTCTACAATGTTTAAGTCACAGTAAATAATACAAGACATTTCAAGTAAAGTCTGCATTTGTAAAATCTACAAGAATATTCAAGTAAAATCTACAAGTATAATAAAATGAATTAATTTAATAAATAAATATTAATATACATTTTAAAGAATAACTTATTTTTTTAAATTGTAATTAGATGCCATTTCTGAAAATACTGTAAATGCTTATATTGTCCTATGAACACCACCAGCATGAGTCAGGTTTAATAACATTTATTCACCATTAACCATCAGGACAGCTTCGGTGGCAGATGCAGTTTACGAGAGGATGTCATTAAAATATTAAAAGAAGATGAAATTGAGCTTAAATTAGGCCATCTTTTATTGAAATTGGAAAGCATTGATAACGTGCCAAGCAAGTGCATTAGTGAACTTTCGGAGCTCCAGTTTATATCTTCTTCCGTGTCAGGTCCAGAGAGTATAAACTTATGGTTGAGGAAACATGTCATTTCTGATTTAGTATACAACCTAGACATGAACGGTAGTCGAACCTTTCAGTATGTTCCCATTCTTGATTCATTGTCACAGGTATTAAGCCAGAAAGACATACAGGAGCAAGCGTGTGTAATATGAATGCTTTAATGAAGCAGAGTTCTGCACTGTATTGTGCTTCTTCAATGTCATCTGTAATATTTGACTGATACTTGAGCACAATTTCATCACGGAAGTCAATTGAAGAATGTGCTGTGTGATTTCTAGATCTATGTGATGCAAAGGTTCCTTTAACATTTGTCTCATAATGACAGTCTTTGAAGACACAGCGCACAGTTTCCTTTTTCTCAAGATGAACTCCAAGATGTTGGAAATAATCCTTCTCGTTGGAAGGAGTAGAACTGCAAAGTTCACACATGAAACAAAAGCCTTCGGTAGTTGACTTGTTTACTTGTTGACGACTATGGGTGGGGTAGTGGTGTCCTGTCTCTGGGGACCACAGGGAGACCGACTGGGTTGGGTGGTGGTGTCCTGTCTCTGGAGACCACAGGGTGACCGACTGGGTGGGGTAGTGTCCTGTCTCTGGGGACCACAGGGAGACCGACTGGGTGGAGTGGTGGCGTCAGCAATCTGGGTGAATAGAGTAAAATCATACATACTTCATTAAACCTCATGACATTTGTGCAAAGAGTTGAACACAATAATTGGTTCTCAAAGAGGATTCCAACTGAGGACTCTGTGGGTTCCTTTAGGGGGTCTAAATTGTTCCATGCAAGTCTGTAACTCTGACAGTGTTCAAATGGAACCAAATGAACCCTAAAAGGTCCCTTTGGTTCCATTAGAACAGAGTCAGCAGTCAGCGTTAAGAGGAGAGCTTGACTTTTTCTACAAGCTGGCTTGTAGATCAGCCATTTCCACTATCAATGTTCTTTTTGAAGTTGTCAAATATGTCAGTAATTTCTTTTTATATTTAGGTTATGTGCAACTTCAAAGCCTAAAAGCCAAACAGATGTAATTCCGTGACAGCCCTATTAAAGTCAAACGGTTGTGTTAGTGTGTGCTAGACTTATGTTCTACCTGTCGCTGGTGACCGCGGAGAGCGACTGGCTTGCGTGCTGTCCTGTCTCTGCCGGGAGGGACCACAGGGAGACCGATAGGGTGGGGGTGGTTGTCAGCGATCTGGTAGAACACAGTAAAATCATACATACTTCGTTAAACCTCATGACATTTGGGCAAAGAGTTTTGAACACAGTAATGGTTCTCAAAGAGGATTCCCACTGAGGACTCTGTGGGTTCCTTTAGGAGGTCTAAATTGTTCCATACAAGTCTGTAACTCTGACAGTGTTCAAATGGAACCAAATGAACCCTACAAGGTACCTTTGGTTATGTGCAACTTCAAAGCCTAAAAGCCAAACAGATGTAATTCCGTGACAGCCCTACATTAAAGTCAAACGGTTGTGTTAGTGTGTGCTAGACTTCTGTTCTACCTGTCGCTGGTGACCGCAGAGAGCGACTGGCTTGCGTGCTGTCCTGTCTCTGCCGGGAGGGACCACAGGGAGACCGATAGCGTGGGGGTGGTTGTCAGCGATCTGGTAGAACACAGTAAAATCATACATACTTCGTTAAACCTCATGACATTTGGGCAAAGAGTTTTGAACACAGTAATGGTTCTTCTACATTAAAGTCAAACGGTTGTGTTAGAGTACGTGTGCTAGGCTTCTGTTATACCTGTCTCTGGTGACTGCGGAGAGCGACTGGATGGGTGGTGCCCTGTCTCTAAGGGGACCACAGGGAGACCGGGTGGGCTTCAGCGATCTGGGTGGACAGAGTAAAATCATACATACTTTGTTAAACCTCATGACATTTGGGCAAAAAGTTTTGAACACAGAAAGTGGTTCTCAAAGAGGATTCCCACTGAGGACTCTGTGGGTTCCTTTAGGGGGCCTAAATTGTTCCATACAAGTCTGTAACTCTGACAGTGTTCAAATGGAACCAAATGAACCCAAAAGGTCCCTTGGGTTCCATTAGAACAGAGTCAGCAGTCAGCGTTAAACTGATCAGCCATTTCCACTATCAATGTTCTGCTAGGCTTCTACCTGTCTATGGTGACCACAGGGAGCGACTGGCTTGGGTGCTGTCCTGTCTCTGCCGGGACCACAGGGAGACCAATAGGGTGGGCGTCAGCGATCTGGGAGAACAGAGTAAAATCATACATACTTCGTTAAACCTCATGACATTTGGGTAAAGAGTTTTGAACACAGTAAGTGGTTCTCAAAGAGGATTCCCACTGAGGACTCTGTGGGTTCCTTTAGGGGGTCTAAATTGTTCCATGCAAGTCTGTAACTCTGACAGTGTTCAAATGGAACCAAATGAACCCTAAAAGGTCCCTTTGGTTCCATTAGAACAGAGTCAGCAGTCAGCGTTAAGAGGAGAGCTTGACTTTTTCTACAAGCTGGCTTGTAGATCAGCCATTTCCACTATCAATGTTCTTTTTGAAGTTGTCAAATATGTCAGTAATTTCTTTTTATATTTAGGTTATGTGCAACTTCAAAGCCTAAAAGCCAAACAGATGTAATTGTCAACGACAAAAACAATTAAATTGTTAATCGCAATTATTTGAGTGACAATTAATCGTCATGTAAAATGTCATAATCGTGACAGCCCTACATTAAAGTCAAACACTGTGTGCTAGGCTTCTGTACCTGTATCGGGGGACCACGGAGACCGACTGGCTTGGGTGGCGTGTCCTGTCTCTGCGGGGACCGCAGGGACCGATTGGGTGGGCGTCAGCAATCTGGGAATAGAGTAAAATCATACATACTTCATTAAACCTCATGACTGGCCATTCTGCGCAAAGAGTTGAGCACAAGGGTGAGAAAGGGGTGTACTAAACTAGGCGGGCTTCCAATGAAAAGGTTTGAGCACCACAGTCTCTCAAGAACAGACTAACTGAGCTCCATTTAAGTTAAAAGGACCTTTTCTTTGACGATGGCTGGCCAGATTGCTGACATAGAAACATAGGTTTTTCAAAAAATCTTAGAAGGATTCAAAAGACACTTATGGAATCGAAAATTCTAATTTTTACAATTTTTCAAAAATAGCAGATCTACAAGCTCGCAGCGTGGCACTCTGTGCCGCGCTGTGAGCTTGTATATCTGCTATTTTACAATAGTTAAAGCATAAAATAATGATACACAATAATGTGTACCCGTTCTGAATGGGTTAAATGCTTTTACAATTATCAGAAATATGAACATAAACACATGTTTTAAAATTACATCATACATTATTAGTTAGTTATCAATGGATGAGAATAGAGAATACAATCAATTAGAATACAGACTCCTCAACCCCCTATGGGGTTTACTGTGTGTTTCTGTACAGTGTTCTGACTTTGAAACATGCGTGTCCAGTCCTTTCCACACACAACAGTATATATCTAGATAGCATACACTTCCCAAATCTTTGGTTAAACTCACAGACCATTACATTCCACGAAGAAATAGTTTTTAAGACACGAAAAACACACCCACGCTGAATCCGTAACATTATAAGTCACACTTACATAACACAATGCATGGGATGTAGGCGCAAATTAAACAGTCGGATTCCCCTGGTCCGCACCAGTTCCAGTCAGCTGCTAGGCGCCAGCTTAGGCAGCCCGCCGGGGCGGCCGTCTCCCGAGGGGAGCGGGCCCGCGGCGAGTACCGTAGCTGAGGAGATCCGCGAGTAGGGCCCGGCGCACGTCCAGAGTCGCCGTCGGCCCGTGGCGCCCGCCCCCGCCGACCGACTGCCTTCCCCGGGCGGGTTGTGCCGGCCGCGGCGGCGGCTCGCGACGGCGGCGGAGCCCCGAGGCACCGACCGCCGCCACGAGACCACCACACGACCGGCCGCCTGCCCGGTTCCGAACCGCCGGCAACGGGGAGGCTGGAGGAGCGGTTGCTGGAGGGCAACCGCTCCTCCAGCCGCGGCGCGAGCCCAGCGGCCCGTGAAAATATTTGACTCGACACGTTTGCTTTGATTTTTCTTCTAAATAGCTAGAACATGCCACCGCTGTTTTAAGAAAAAACAATCCTAAAAACACTTGCGGAACTGAACCTCAATAAAATGCAAAGCTTGTAAGCTAATTTAATCCTTACCTTGAAGTTATAAAATGTAGCTTTGTCCGAGGTTCTGTAAAATCTGTAATGGCGACGCCGGCGACCTGCTTCTTCTTTC
This sequence comes from Nannobrachium achirus, assembly GCF_963921795.1. Lineage (NCBI taxonomy): Eukaryota > Metazoa > Chordata > Actinopteri > Myctophiformes > Myctophidae > Nannobrachium > Nannobrachium achirus. Next base: position 8,034,017 of record NC_137813.1, on the reverse strand, counting down.
TTCTCAGTTCAAACTTTTTGAAAGGGGCGTGTACTTCTTGCTAGTTGCAGATCACTAAATTCTACAGATGTTCATTGCCTGTAGAAATTAGTACGTTTTGATTGTTGAGTTTGGCTGTAGATATTAAGTGATTGTATTAGTTGAATTTGTGTACTGAACAAGATTGGTTGGTTTTAAGTAAATAAAGCTATTTGAGGAATAAATGCACTTATTCTTGTATTTTCAACAAGTGATATTTCACATAATACGGGACATATTTATATAAACGAACAAACTTGATTTGTTATTGTAACTTTTAAAATATTTAATTATGTTACATCTACTGGACATCAGGATCATTTCTTTCAGTGTAGACTACATTATTATTGTTATATAATGTGTTCTGAATAAAGATTAAAAAAATGCATGACCGTCTGTGTAGGATTCTGTTTAAACGGTCTTTCAGTAATAAAGCTACTGTATGCACAAGTATGAATGTGAAATATAGTTTGACTTTGAATATGAGCTCCTCTCTATGGGCAGCACTCTGCTGAGTGAAGCTGAAAACCCAAGTTCACCAGCAGGATGAAAAAGGTCTCAAAAAAAAAACTACGAACAAAAACAAAAATCAAACTTGGTTCGAAGTGAAGTGGTGAATTTTTATTCTATGTGTTCTAGAGTTACGAAATCTGTGTTCTAGATCTATACATTTTGTGTTCTAGATCTATACATTTTGTGTTCTAGATCTATACATTTTGTGTTCTAGATCTATACTTTCTATGTGTTTTAGTTCTATATGTTTAAGAATTCTTAATGAATGAATGATTTTGTCTGGAGGGCCAAATTGTCACGTGAAGCTTGACCCATCCTCAATACTGCATGCACGGACACAGGACTCCTGGGAGGCCTATGGGACAGACTGTACGGGACAGAAAAAGCCACTCCTTGGAAGTGGATTTCACTGCTTCAAAAAGACTTTGGTGAAAACTCCTGCTCTACAATGCTGTTTCTCAGCCAGTGGGTGGGCACCCAAAAGCAGGCACGGGACCCTAATTAGGCCTTGACCTCTTGGGCAACACCAAATATGTGGGTCCATTTGAAACCTGTTGAGAATCATTATTCTAGATTGATAGAACACTGATCAATGTGACCCTGTAAATCAGTGTTGTTATGGTGCTTATGATTGCATGTGTTGTGTGTGTGAGGTGCACCTGTTGTGCATGTGAGTGTGGCGTGTCTATCCATAATATTCAACTCGATGTTCACAGACGGATACTGTACATACAGCACGAGCATCAGTGTATTTGGATTCATGTCAATTTGTGTTTTCAGATATTTAACCACTTGAACCGTCAATACTTAATAAACTTGACCTTTCACTCTGTTGTGAGCTTGTAGATCTGCTATTTTTGGCTAATGTTCTCAGAATATTGACGCTAGGGTTCAAGTGGTTAAGTTAATATAAAAAAAGGAGAAAAAAGGTTTCTCTATCACTCAAAGATTTGGAGGACCACCTGTACTAACTCTGGGGACCCCCTAGGGGTCCTGGACCCCCTGTTGAAGACCCCTGCTGTAGAGAGAGGGGAAACTTTAGTCAAATGTATTTGTTTCTTCCTTGGTTTTCTTCCTCACACCTTCACTGTTCCCAGGGCCAAACATTGATTAATGGATTATCGTTCAAGCTTCACACATGCAGCATAGACATTCTACTGTCAATCATGGTTTCTCAAGAGAAACTGGCTGTAGTTCAACTTTATGTTCACTTTGATAGATAGAGATAGGGTTTTTTTTAATACGTTTTGCTCATTTGTTTCCTTGTCATTAATCCTCCACCATCAGTTTGATTCTCTTCCTCATAGCTTCACTGTTCCAATGGGCCAAACATGGATTAATGGATTATCTTTCAAGCTTCACACATGCAGCATAAACATTCTACTGTCAATCATGGTTCTCTCTCACTTGACAAACATTCTACTTGATGTTCAGTTGACAGAGAAAGAGGGGGATTTAGAAAATATGTTTTCATCATGTGCTTGTCAGTAATCTGCACACACACACACACAAACACCAACCCAAGGTCTCAGGAGGAAAATAATACTGTGAGTGAGAGACCTGGTCCTGTATTTATCAAACAAAAAATCTGGAACTTGTTTTCATAAAACGTTATTTTATCCAATCTGGTTTAATAAAATAGAGAAATGAACCCATTGTGTGTCATGTAGGACACATGTGGTAGTAGGCCTACTGCCTGACGTTGATATTAAAGCAAGATATATCCAGGGTACAAAAGGACCACAATGGCATGCGTGAGCGTCGGTACCTGACAGTGAGAAGCTCTGTCACTCTGTGGCATTTTAACGTTATTTTAACAGATTTCTACGCAACCTTCTAACACCAAATGCCTGGATACTAGTCCTCTGATATACAGCTTCTCAACCACCATGCAATCGCAGTGATCAGGCACCTAGATCACTTTCTTCACCTTGGAGTCGCACTGTTCTGCTAGCCGGCTGTGGCTCGCCTTTAGCCTAGAAGCCGGTTAGCGAACAGTTAGCTGAGGCTAACCATAGCCTAGAAACGACCCAGCCGTACTACGGATACTGCCAAAATGGCACCATCAGCGGCTGAAGTCAACTCATTGAGGACGGAGCTCCACTCCATTACTAACCTCCTGAATGAACTCCTCCAGCGGCAATCACAAATCCAGGACCGCCTGGCCATCATGGATCCTCAGAACGGAGATGCCCCGAGCGGAGAGGCTGCTTCCCGGGAGCCCTGCCCGGGAGGAGGAGGTGCTCAGAGCGGCGACAGTCTCCTACCTGCCTCATACGCAACGGTGGTCAAGGGACCTCACAGGCGGAGACTATCCTTGTCCCTCTTCGATCCATCGGGTTGTGGAGAACGTGACCTGACCATTGGCTTTCCCTGTTCCAACTCCTTCTTGCCGCTCCAGGAGTTGGCAGACGCGGCCACGCCGAGCCTTTTTTTTTAAGGATGTTTTACACACAATAGGGCCCAATATTTTAACCATTATTAACCACTCACTGTCCTCAGGTGTATTCCCATCCAGTTTTAAAGCTGCTCTGGTTCAGCCTCTCTTGAAGAAGCCATCATTGGACCCTTCAGTTTTAAACAATTTTAGACCAATTTCAAAGCTACCTTTTTTATCAAAAAATTTAGAAAAAATTGTATCTACCCAACTCATCTCTTTTATGAGTTTTAACAATGTCTTTGAGGACTTTCAATCAGGGTTCCGAGCTTGTCACAGCACCGAAACCACACTAGTAAAGGTCACCAATGATCTCCTGTCGGCTGCTGATATTGGTGAGTGCTCCGTGTTGCTTCTTCTTGATCTCAGCTCAGCATTTGACACGGTGAGCCACCCAATTTTAATTAAACGCCTAGAGGAATGGGTTGGTATCAGGGACCAGGCACTAGACTGGTTCCGCTCCTACCTTAGTGAGAGAAGCTTCTCAGTGGTCATTGGGAAGGCCTCATCCTCCCAGGCCCCCCTCTCCTCGGGTGTCCCCCAGGGCTCAATTCTAGGTCCACTGTTGTTTTCCATTTACATGCTCCCACTTGGTCGCATAATACGTAAATACAATATCCATTTTCATTTTTATGCAGACGACACACAGTTATACATCCCCCTCAAGCCTGGTAACACCAATAATATGACCCGCATCCTCACTTGTCTCTCAGAGATTAAGTGTTGGATGTCCCAGAACTCTCTTCAGCTCAACCAGACAAAAACAGAGATCATTTTATTTGGCCCACCTCATTACACCATCCCTTTCCAGTCACATCTTGGCGATCTGTCGAACAATATAAAAACATCTGCCCGCAACCTAGGTGTAATGTTTGACTCTGATCTATCTTTTAAAGTGCAGGTAACAAAAGTTGTACAGTCGTGTTTCTATCAATTAAGAAACATTTCTAAAATTAAGTCATTTTTATCTTTTGCGGACCTAGAAAAAGTTATTCATGCTTTTATTTCGTCACGTCTTGATTACTGTAATTCGTTATACTCCGGACTCCCTAAAAAAGTAATCTCCCGTCTACAGCTTGTGCAAAACTCGGCAGCTAGACTCCTGACCAATACTAGGAGACATGAGCATATCACACCGATACTTGCCGCCCTTCACTGGCTACCGGTGGATTTTAGAGTTGATTTTAAAATTTTACTGCTTACTTTTAAAGCTCTGCATGGCCTGGCTCCCAGCTACATCTCCGACATGCTGGAGCCTTATAGGCCAACACGCACCCTGAGATCCGCAGGCAGAGCTCTATTGGTAGTTCCCCCAACGAACCTCGTCACTATGGGCGATCGGGCTTTCGCGGCCCGGGCCCCAAAACTCTGGAACAACCTGCCTGTGGACTTAAGACTTGCCCAGTCAGTGACTTCTTTTAAGTCACTCCTGAAAACGCACTTATACACCAAGGCCTTTCCTAGACTTTAGCACTTGCACCTTGCACTTTTCGTAACTGTGTTACATTGTTATATCTATATGTCTACGTCGGGATTTGCCTTCATTTTTAATTATATTTTTACATTTTATATTTTATACCTTATTTTACATTCTATTTTATATAAGCATCTTAATTGATTGTGTTATCTCTACAAATGTTTTTATTTTGCTCCATGACTCTGTAAAGCACTTTGTAAACGTTGTTTTAGAAAAGCGCTTTATAAATAAAGTTTATTATTATTATTATTATAAGGTGCGGCCGGCCATAGTTGAATGTTTAGAGAGCCTGCCTGGGAACCCAGAGGTCTCAGGTACGATTCCAGGCCTCATCAATGTGTCAAAGTGTCCCTGAGCAAGACACTTGACCCCTAACTGCTCCCAGAGACACTGACCCGTACTGCCCACTGCTTCTGTCACTGAGGATGGCTTGAATGCAGAGACTGCTTTCCAAATATCCACTGACAAACACAACAAAAGCACCTAGACTACATTATTGTTATACATATAATATGTGTTCTGAATAAACATTAAAAAAAATGCATGACCGTCTGTGCAGGATTCTGTGTAAATGGTCTTTCAGTAATAAAGCTATGGACGAGTATGCATGTGAATTATAGTACTTTGAATATGAGCTTGGTGAAAAAACTAAAACAAAACAAAATAAATGAAACAGGAAAGCATCGTTTTCATTTCTCAATGGGTCCTTGGCCATACAGAGCCTGCCTAGGATATGATTTTTTTTTTTAATGTTTTTACTTTGGGCAATCTCTGGGTGTATGTAAATGTGCTCTATAAAAAATCAAAAATATGATTTGGTTTGATTTGATCTGATTTGATCTGAACTGCTTCCTCCTCCTTGCTCCTCTCTGGAGTGAAGCTGAAAACCCAAGTTCACCAGCAGAAAAAAAAAAAAACTGTTGAGAATCACTATTCTAGATTGATAGAACACTGACCAATGTGACCCTGTAAATCAGTGCCGTTATGGTGCTTGACTGCCAAGCCACGAGTTTCCCGAGTTATTTCAGTACCCCCAGACTGCCACAGCCCGAGTTTCCCGAGTTGGCAGCCATTTTGAAAAAAAAAAAAAAAAAAAAAAAAAGAATTGCAATCGCGAATTAGCCCCATAAAAAAACACATCTTTCAAAATGGCAAAATGTTTGTTTGTTTGACTTTGAAGGCTTCTATCTCATGAATGCCTGAACGGATTTCCAAACAGATTTTTTAGTTTGAAAGCTGTTAAAAAGTACTACACGATGATCTAGGCATGGGCGTGCACGATCCGTGCACTAAAAAATTATCCGTGCACTAGAAATTTAGGAACGTGGCAGTGAGGTACTTGGGGGCCATTTTGAAAAGGCAATGAATGAGTTAAGATTGTATGTGGTGTGTGTGTGTGTGTGATGTGCACCTGCATGTGAGTGTTGCGTGCCTATGCATAACTAGATATTCACAGATGGATACTGTACATACTGTAGAGAAAGGGAAAACTTTAGTCAAATGTATTTTTATTTCTTCCTTGGTTTCTTCCTTATACCTTCACTGTTCCCAGTAACAAACATTGATTCATGGATTATCTTTTAAGCTTCACACATGCAGCATAGACATTCTACTGTCAATCATGGTTGCCTGTGATGTGACAATATATTTGAGTTGAGGTACAAATTAAATCACATACAACTTTCAGTTTGAAACCTTTAGCAATGTAGACATTTTAGAAAAAATGTTAACCCTTTTTTCTCTCAATATGCAGATTATTTCCAATTCCTCCCCACAAGCATTTGTGTGTTGTCACTGCATGCTGTTGTATGTGATTCACCTGCCACCACCGAAGACTACCTGCTGACAGGTGCCACTCCTCCCTCCTCCCCTCAGCCCGTAGGAATGCTCGCAGCATCAAATATCATCCTCCTCACCCTGGCTTCCCTCCACAAAGACGGGCAGAGTGTGTTCATTGTAGAGGCTTGAATCAAGCCTGATGAACCACGCTGGATTCGAACCAGCAATCTCCGCAGTGGTGGTCAGGCACTTTACCGCTGCACCACCCGAGCTCGCCTACAATTTAAACACTGTGGCAGGCACTGTATATTTAGCTGAGCTGTAGGGTTGATGTGTGGATGTGCATTCTTCCCCAGATACAGTCTCTGCTACAACAGGGAATGACGACCAGAGCCGTGGCAAGGTATAAGCGGTATAAGCGACCGCCTAGAGCACAGAGCACAATCTCAAGGGGGCGCCAGCCGCGCCTGCTCTGTTGGTATTATCTCACCCACAAGACCCAGTTGCTTACTATGTGGGTCAAAATAAAACATTTATAATTTTTGTTATGTCTCACTGGCTAGTACTGCGTTCCAGTGTTCTGTTCTGCTTTATGATCCTCAGTTTGTGCTGCATTTGACTTTTTTTGACTGACTGTGTTGTGAAGTGCGGTGATCTCTGGCATCGATTATTCATGTACGTTCTCATGCCAGTGCTGTGTTGTTGTGCTGCTCGAAGCTGCTGAAGTAAAGTTAAGTCTATATTGGCAAACGGTGTCATGTCCTATTCACGAACACAATGTTGGCGACAAGGATGGCTGCTTTTTCTCTCCCACCAACTACCCCCTTCCTGGAACTGCGAGCCTCCAGTGCCCTGGACTCGCAACAGGTATTTATTTTGTTGTTCATTAGCCTATGCTTTGCCTGAAGCTGAGTCATGAAACATCGACGGTGCGTAAGTAATTGATCTTGTTTCCAGCAGACTGGCTGGCTTGACATTTTTGCATCATATTGTTGAACAGTTAGTGAGCCACCCAACCTGACCCAAAACCGGCAGAAATCATGCCAAAACCCCCAAAAATATCATCATATCATTGAAGAGTTAATGAGCCACCCAAACCGACCTAAAACCGACTAAAATCACCCTAAAAACCGCAAAGATCGTGTGCGCGCGCATAGAGCGCTGATTAGACTGGCAACGGCACTGATGACGACACTCTTTAGATATTGTCACTCACTGATGGTATTGCTGTTCTGTTGTGGTTCTGGAAATTAAACATGGCAAATATGTATTTTCATTATACGATATAAAGTAACAATGATTACAATAAACTAAAAAAGGTGATTATAATGCATTACAGACACAAACCTTTAAGTAAATTGTTACCAAATCACCAAATACACCTCGTCTTTGTCTTTGAATGCATCTCTTTATTAGGTCAAAAGCTTGTATTATTTATTGATTTAACAGCCATAGAGGACAGGTCACCACTGTAATAATATGTGATACAATACAGATACAGTATCTACTGTATGAGTTTAGGATTAAACAGAGTCTCAAAGAGAGAGAAAAAAGAAAACAAAATCAAACCAACTCTTGACCCCTCGGACGTCAAGAACTACAGACCGGTATCCCTCCTCTCATTTCTTTCAAAAACCCTTGAACGTGTGGTCTCTAACCAGCTTTCTCTCCATCTCTCACAGAACAACCTGCTGGATCCCAACCAGTCAGGTTTTAAACCGGCCCATTCTACAGAAACGGCACTCCTAGCAGTCACAGAAGCACTCCATGTTGCCCAGGCTGCCTCCCACTCTGCAGTCCTGATTCTTCTGGATCTATCAGCAGCATTCGACACAGTGAATCACCAGCTGCTCCTGGACACCCTTGCTGACCTAGGCATCACCGGGACGGCACTAAAGTGGTTCGCCTCCTACCTGTCGGACCGGACCTACCAGGTCTCATGGAAAGGTTTGCTTTCATCCCCCCGAACCCTCCACACGGGAGTCCCCCAGGGATCCGTACTTGGCCCTCTGCTTTTCTCCCTGTACACCAAATCCCTTGGTGCTGTAATCTCTGCTCACAATCTATCCTATCACTGCTACGCTGATGACACTCAACTGTTTTTGTCCTTCCCCCCTTCTGCCACCCAGGTGGAAGAACGCATTGCTGCATGTCTGGCCGACATCTCACAGTGGATGTCAGCCCACCACCTTAAGCTGAACCCGGACAAGACGGAGCTACTCTTCTTCCCAGCTAAGTCTTGCCCCATGCAAGATCTCACTATTTCCATAGATAATGCATTGGTGACTTCAGTTCCTACTGCTAGAAACCTTGGTGTGGTCCTGGACAGCCAGCTATCATTCAAGGCACACATTGCATCAGTCACCCGGTCCTGTAGGTTCACACTCTATAACATCCGTAAAGTCAGACCCTTCCTCACCCAGGAGGCAGCCCAGCTCCTCATTCAGACATCTGTCATATCGAAGCTTGACTATTGTAACTCTCTCCTCACTGGTCTCCCGGCATGTGCACTTAAACCTCTCCAACTGATCCAAAATGCCGCGGCACGACTGGTCTTCAACCAGCCTAAGTTCTCACATGTCTCTCCCCTTCTCCGCAGCCTCCACTGGCTCCCGGTTGCGGCCCGCACTGAATACAAAACACTGATGCTGACCTTCAAAGCAGCCAAGGGTATGGCTCCTCCATACCTCCAAAACCTGATCAACCCCTACACCCCCACCCGTTCACTTAGATCAGCCACCACAGGGATGCTGACAGAACCCTCGCTAAAAACTCCAGGGCAAAAATCCACTCGTCCGAGACAGTTTGCCCTCCTGGCCCCCAAGATGTGGAATAAACTCCCTGCCGCACTTAGAACAACGGACTCACTCGCTAGCTTTCGCCGTGGACTGAAGACTCACCTTTTCAGACTACACCTAAACCCTTAGCACTACAGAAAAATCAGTGACCATACATGAAGCTAGTTAGCATTAGTTTTTTTTGTCTTTAGGTTTTTAGAACTTTGATTTTACTGTGTTTTTTCTAGATAGATAACCATTTGCATTTGTTATATTGTTGATGATGTTCTGACATATTATCTTGTTCATTATTGTGATGTTATTTGCTTATTGTAAGTCGCTTTGGATTAAAAGCGTCTGCTAAATGCCTAAACTGTAAACTGTAAACTGTAAACCCTGAAAATGAGTAAATATTGCATCATGCCTTTTATATCACGGCTGTGCTTTTCAGCATGTGAACCTAAACATGTTTAAGGAACACGTCTGATCTTCATCGCTACAGACTTCAGGGAGTAACTATGACCCTTCCATTGGTACCAGATTACACCTGTCCAGGCGTGAGGCGTCTGTCCCCAGAGATAAACACCATTGATGCCAGCACGGAAACAGGCGTTGTACCAAAATGCACCGTAATGATGACTTGCACAGTTCTTGCTCCACTTGTCCTGATCTTTGTCAAAGGTTGTGAATTTCATTCCATTGCTCATGGCCAGTGAGTCCCCTGCTCCTCCATTCTTGAAGCCAGCAACCTGTAGCAGTGGTGGAAAAAGTCACATTAAGTAAAAGTATCAATGCTGCAAAGCAGAAATACTGTTACAAGTAGAAGTCCTGTATTGGGAATTTACTTGAGTGAAAGTAGACATCAATAAATATACTTATTAAAGTACATGGAGGCAGAAATCTTACATTTAATTTTTCAAAATGCATAAAATGATTTTAAAATAGCAGATCTCCAAGCTCACTTCGCGATACGCTGTGAGCTTGTAGATCTGCTATTTCCAAATAGCCTAAGTCTAGATAGGGCTGAAGTGGTTAATGTAGGTTATGTTTTGTAATAATAATCAATATCTACAAAGTAACTAGGAAGTAGGAACTAAAGTGTTCAAATAATTGGAGTAAAACTACAATATTTGCCTATGAGAGGTAGTGGAGTAGAAGTAAAAGTAGCCAAAAGAAATACTCAAGTACAAATACTTAAAGATTGTACTAAAGGGATATTTCACTTCATGTGGTTTTATCATCTAATCAGGCTTTTGTGACCACCCTGGGGAGATTTTAATTTGCTTGATTCGATATTTAGTTATTTGATATTCATTTTATCAGATACAACTTCAAATTCCATTTTAACCATCATTCATCAAAATCACCCATGTTTTTTCAGTAACTTATTTAATTTTTTAATGTATTTTTTCTATTATTATTATTATTTTTAATCATTTTCCCAAAAAGATACAAATAAATGAAAAAAGTTAATCGAAAAAACACAGCTCACGTATTATAGTCTGGGATCACTTCACTTTTCGGGCTTGTAACCGGTCTGGAGTGGAAACTACAAAACGTCATGTTGTAGTACTCAAAGGACTACAATTTGGCCGGAACTATCCACCGGAAACAGTTTTAACCCAAAATAATTCCCCTGCGCTCAAGGACATACTTTTAGGGCCTGCCTAATAAACACCTTGATGCGGAGTAGTTTTGCTTTTGAAAAATGTGCATCTTTTAGTCCAACTCGTAGCGACTGGAAAGACTACACCAGGCTACTCGAGCATTTTAATAGGGATTGGGGAAACAAACGGAGGGAGCCAAATCAGAGCAACGCTGCTTCTTCTAGTGGTTTCCACGTTGGGCGGAAACCAAACGGCCTGTTGTGAACGAACACCGAGGTTACACGTATTAGGAGTGCAAAAATGTTTTTGATGAATCTATCGTGGATAAAATGGAGTTTGAAGTTACAATGGGTTTGTATAGGAAGGTGGCGTGTCTGAAAAAATGAATATGAAATATCTAAATACTGAATCAAGCAAATAAAATCTCTCCAGGGTGATTAGATGAAAGAAAAAAGAATTGAAAGTGAAATATCCCTTAAGTAAAGTAGGCCTACTTAATGTATACACCACTGACCTGCAGCTTGTATCCATCAGCCTCAGAACCCACAGAGAAAGAGGAGTAAGAGGCAGACGCTGTGTTTCCCGCAAAGTCTTCCATGTCCACCCTCAGCTGATACTTTTTGTTCTTGGTAAGGAGATGCATGTTCTCCAGTCCCAGCCAGTACTCGCCTGATGCGTCTCCAAACCCAGCCTTGTACTGAGCCCAGGGTCTGTAGAAGTTCAGAGTGCCGTCCACTCTTCTCTGGATGACTGTCCACTTCCCTCCATCTGTGTCCATGTCACAGTAGACCTTGACAGGTGCAGTAGCGGGGTAGATGTTGTACACACCACTCTGTGTGGTGATTTTGTAGATTACCCCACAGTCCAGAACCCGGCAAAGAGGAGCAGAGTGGACTGTTACAGCCAGCAACAGAACTGCAACAACAAGTATCATGTTAAAGTCTTTAAAGTTGCACCTTGTTGTTCAGATGAAAGGACTTCTGAGTGTGTTGAGTGTATGTTCAGCTCCAGTCAAGGTTCAATGAAGTCTGAGTTTGAGAACCTCCTTTTATAGTAAAGCATGGCATTAAAAATATTCAGAAACCACAAGATAGGTGTGACCATTTCTGTTTGCCAATATATGTTTGTTACATAAGCACATGCACGCACGCATGCACTTGCGCATGCGTACATGCACGCATGCACACATGCACGCACGCACGCACGCACGCACGCACGCACGCACGCACACACACACACACACACACACACACACACACCAACCAACAAACCACTTCATTCAAAATACGTGTGGCACAAGGTGCGGCCGGCCTTAGTTGAATGTTTAGAGAGCCTGCCTGGGAACCCAGAGGTCTCAGGTTTGATTCCAGGCCTCATCAATGTGTCAAAGTGTCCCTGAGCAAGACACTTGACCCCTAACTGCTCCCAGAGACACTGACCCGTACTGCCCACTGCTTCTGTCACTGAGGATGGCTTGAATGCAGAGACTGCTTTCCAAATATCCACTGACAAAAACCACAAAAGCACCAAGACTACATTAACACTTCTGCTGCCCCTTACTTGGAAGGGATGAATTTTCCTTACTGCCGTGCCGCTTCCTCCATAGGCTCCCGCTCTTATTTTGAAGGGCAAGGCAGGAATTTGCGCAGATTTCTTTTCACTTTTTTTCTTCAACTTTACCCCATCTAGTCACGTGACAGTGTGTAGACGAGAGGGTGTCATGGCGGCCCCCATGTGATAGCAGATTGAGCTAAACATGCCAGCCTTGGGATCAAAATGTATTTTTTCAAGTTTGAAGTCTCTTTATGGGAAGATCAATGGATTTCTAATGGAGGACCTTCACTTCGCATGCATTGTAAATGTAACATGGTTAATAATGCTTCCACTTGCCCATGCATTAGATGTATAGTGTTCCACCTTAAGAGTGTCCTGCCACCTTAAGACAATTGGCGCGACTGCCTTTAGACAATGACGTTGTCTCGTGCACTTCCTATTCTCTATTCACTGATCGTGGATAGCTACTGGGACGTAAGTCGGGACTTGATCAACCCCGGCTGGGTCACCTGGGCGAGGGTGTATGATGTTGCGAGACCCGAAACACCCGTCGACCCCAGGCTACATCACTGATGATACGTCCCAGTTGCATCCTTGTGATGTTTTTTTACACTATTAGTTCTATTTATAGTGGCTCATAGGAATAGACTATGTGACAACCAGGAATAGTTTGGTGACCACCGGAGACTCGGTTGACGGCCGGAATTTAGACGGCACCCGGGAGCAGGTTGGGTTAGCGCCCCAGCCTGTGTCTTCCGTGAGGAAGAAGCCCAACAAATCCACGGTGAGGCCTTTAGGAGGGCCATTCAACTGCAGCAGCTGAATGGAATGTTTGGATTGGGGTCTGGTGCAACGCACAGGTTCTGAACCTGGTGAGAGCAGGAGTGGACCTGGTGAGACGTAGGAGGAGCCCGGCCAGGAGTCAACCCATAGAGCCTAGTTCTTCCACGCGCCAGAATGGTACCCCCAATCCCGGCAGAGTAGTTCCGGTGCAGCACATTGAGTGACCCTGTCTTTCCCTAATAGGACTGATCGTGGATAGCTACTGGGACGTAAGTCGGGACTTGATCAACCCCGGCTGGGTCACCTGGGCGAGGGTGTATGATGTTGCGAGACCCGAAACACCCGTCGACCCCAGGCTACATCACTGATGATACGTCCCAGTTGCATCCTTGTGATGTTTTTTTACACTATTAGTTCTATTTATAGTGGCTCATAGGAATAGACTATGTGACAACCAGGAATAGTTTGGTGACCACCGGAGACTCGGTTGACGGCCGGAATTTAGACGGCACCCGGGAGCAGGTTGGGTTAGCGCCCCAGCCTGTGTCTTCCGTGAGGAAGAAGCCCAACAAATCCACGGTGAGGCCTTTAGGAGGGCCATTCAACTGCAGCAGCTGAATGGAATGTTTGGATTGGGGTCTGGTGCAACGCACAGGTTCTGAACCTGGTGAGAGCAGGAGTGGACCTGGTGAGACGTAGGAGGAGCCCGGCCAGGAGTCAACCCATAGAGCCTAGTTCTTCCACGCGCCAGAATGGTACCCCCAATCCCGGCAGAGTAGTTCCGGTGCAGCACATTGAGTGACCCTGTCTTTCCCTAATAGGACTGATCGTGGATAGCTACTGGGACGTAAGTCGGGACTTGATCAACCCCGGCTGGGTCACCTGGGCGAGGGTGTATGATGTTGCGAGACCCGAAACACCCGTCGACCCCAGGCTACATCACTGATGATACGTCCCAGTTGCATCCTTGTGATGTTTTTTTACACTATTAGTTCTATTTATAGTGGCTCATAGGAATAGACTATGTGACAACCAGGAATAGTTTGGTGACCACCGGAGACTCGGTTGACGGCCGGAATTTAGACGGCACCCGGGAGCAGGTTGGGTTAGCGCCCCAGCCTGTGTCTTCCGTGAGGAAGAAGCCCAACAAATCCACGGTGAGGCCTTTAGGAGGGCCATTCAACTGCAGCAGCTGAATGGAATGTTTGGATTGGGGTCTGGTGCAACGCACAGGTTCTGAACCTGGTGAGAGCAGGAGTGGACCTGGTGAGACGTAGGAGGAGCCCGGCCAGGAGTCAACCCATAGAGCCTAGTTCTTCCACGTGCCAGAATGGTACCCCCAATCCCGGCAGAGTAGTTCCGGTGCAGCACATTGAGTGACCCTGTCTTTCCCTAATAGGACTGATCGTGGATAGCTACTGGGACGTAAGTCGGGACTTGATCAACCCCGGCTGGGTCACCTGGGCGAGGGTGTATGATGTTGCGAGACCCGAAACACCCGTCGACCCCAGGCTACATCACTGATGATACGTCCCAGTTGCATCCTTGTGATGTTTTTTTTACACTATTAGTTCTATTTATAGTGGCTCATAGGAATAGACTATGTGACAACCAGGAATAGTTTGGTGACCACCGGAGACTCGGTTGACGGCCGGAATTTAGACGGCACCCGGGAGCAGGTTGGGTTAGCGCCCCAGCCTGTGTCTTCCGTGAGGAAGAAGCCCAACAAATCCACGGTGAGGCCTTTAGGAGGGCCATTCAACTGCAGCAGCTGAGTGGAATGTTTGGATTGGGGTCTGGTGCAACGCACAGGTTCTGAACCTGGTGAGAGCAGGAGTGGACCTGGTGAGACGAAGGAGGAGCCCGGCCAGGAGTCAACCCATAGAGCCTAGTTCTTCCACGCGCCAGAATGGTACCCCCAATCCCGGCAGAGTAGTTCCGGTGCAGCACATTGAGTGACCCTGTCTTTCCCTAATAGGACTGATCGTGGATAGCTACTGGGACGTAAGTCGGGACTTGATCAACCCCGGCTGGGTCACCTGGGCGAGGGTGTATGATGTTGCGAGACCCGAAACACCCGTCGACCCCAGGCTACATCACTGATGATACGTCCCAGTTGCATCCTTGTGATGTTTTTTTTACACTAACACGTTGTGTTATGGACTTGAAAAGTTGGTAATGAGATCTTCATCATAAAAAAAGAAAACAAATATTTGCAAAGATATTCTCTCCCTGCACTGACTGGTAGCCATGTTCCATGCAACAACAACAAAACAATTAGAATTAGAGGAGTCAGTATATCCTACACATGAACAGAGGGATAGGACCAATTTCTCTTACTGTCCCTGTGTTTAAGGGACATATTTCACCAGGTTTTCTCCCAAACCTTTTTTCCTTGGAGCCCCCCTTCTCATATCTGATAAAAAGCTGACATCCCCCGCACGCACGCACAACACACACACGCACAACGAATAGTGAAAATATCTACAATAATCTACCTGCTCACAACTCTTTCTCACAATAATGCGAATCAACGTGTTGGACTACCTCTGAACAGAAAAGGCCTCACAAGTGTGGGACTGATAGACAAACAGGCATATTCTCTTAATTTTGGGATAAAACGCTGCTGGTTTGGTGTAGCAATTGTGGATTCTTTTCTTTTTGGGATGTTTGAATGTTGGTTTGGTGGGGCATTGCCCCCACCAACCCCGGCTCATGTCTACAACCGGTGCACCTTTATTCACAATGTACATTACATTCATCCATTCACAAACACTGACACTCTGGCAGGGGAGGAAACCATGCAAGACAGCAACCTGCTCAACAGGAGCATTTAGGAGTTCAGTGTCTTGCTCAAGGACACTTCGACTCTAAAGCAGGTTTAGGCTTCCAGCCGGGAACATTCAGATTCCCAAGCCGCTCTACCTCCTGAGCCAGTGCTGCCCCGCCTGCACCTGAACAACCCATCAAGACACGTAGGGTTTCTAGAACAGCATGACCTTATCAACCAACAATGATGGCACGAACAGTAACACCCAGACTAGATTTTTAACAAGATAGATAGTGAGAGGGGATTTTTTTATGCAAATGTATTTGTTTCCTTGTCACGCACACACGCCATCATAGTTTGGTTTTCTTCCTCATACCATCAGCTTTTGTTGAGTTTGGACTGTGACTTATTTATCTCTGCCAGTTCCCTCCTCTTTCCACATAACAACAACAGTTGTCATTTGCCTCCATCAAGTAAACACACATTATAACAGCTATAATAACTAAACAGCATTCTAGCTCAGAAATACAGTAAACAATACATGTCCCATCTAAATACAATAAACTCTTACTCCAAGTACGTTTTGTAATTGGAAAATGTATTTGCATTGCAGGGCTGTTGGCAAGAAATTTATGTTGAGGCTATTTGACTCCAAAATAATCAACTGGGGACCCCCCACCCTTACAAGCACTAGGAATTGTAGGAGTTGAGGCATTACATTTAGTTTAGTTTCTCAAGAACAGACTCTGATGCTGAATAGGAACAAAACAGAGAGGGCGCTGTTTTTCCATTTTATTTGACGATGGTTAGCCAGATTGCATTTAGTTTGACTGTGGAAAAATACTCCTCCCGCCCAACACTCCCTGCTGAAGGGTGCCGCCCCCAACCTGTTGTAGGTGCAGTGACAAATCTCACCCTCCCTGCCCGGCTCCCCTCCTACGAACACGGGCCATTTGTGCTGGTCAAAGCAGGATGCATCGCAGTGGATTCGAACCCTCAGCCTGGTGGGCAGGCACCTTACCACTGCACCACCCCAGCTCACCTAATCGTAGATAGAAAACATGGAAATGCCAGGTTGTTGTTGGCTGTGATGCAGCTTGGCTACTTGGGGTGATCAGTGGGTTAGCCAGCTAAGCTTGCTCATGGGGTGCCAGTGGCTCAGGGGAGAGCAGCCAGATGGGAACTGGGAGGTTCCCAGCTCAATCCCGGCCTCCCCTAGAGTTAGGGCCGATTCATACTCCACTTTTAGAGCATTTTATTTCAGTTAGGTTCTGTCTAAACTAAAATATGACTTCATTCAGGGAGGGGGGGGGGGGGGGTACCATCATGAATTCAGCTGTTCGGTGCCACCGAGATTTTGTGACTCCCCAAACTAAACCGAAATAAATTTGAGTATGAATCGGCCCTTAGATTTGAAGTGTCCTTGAGCAAGAACCCTAATTGCTGCCGATGTGCAGGTTGATGCTTTGGATTGTTTCCTCTGCCATTGGTGTGTGAATGGGTGAATGTAATGCACAATCTATGTAAAATCTTTTGCTTCAGTTGGTTCATCTCTCTCAGCTAAGGGGTCCTTGGCCATAGCTGAATGGTTAGAGAGCAAACCCCAAATTATTTTTATTATTATTATTTTTTACACCTGTCAGCCTGATGTGATGTGACAATATATTTGAGTTGAGCTAGATCACATACAACTTTCCCTTTTAAACTTTTGGCAGTGTAGACATTTTAGTTGGACATGTGTGTGTTGTCACTGTTGTGCTATCTGACTCTACCTGCTCCTACCCAACACTACCCTACTCCCTCCTCCTCCGTCCTGCCTCTCCTCCCTCCTCCTCTCAGCCCGTAGGAATGCTCGCAGCGACAAATATCATCCTCCACACCCCAGCTTCCCTCCCCCAAAGATGGGCCGAGTGTTTTCATTGTAGAGGCTAGAATCAAGCCTGATCAACCACGCTGGATTCCAACCAGCAATCTCCACGGTGTCAGTCACTTTACCACTGAACCTCTACAATTTAACACTGTGGCAGACACTGTCTCTTTAACTGAGCTGTAGGGTTGATGTGTGGATGTGCATTCTCCCTCAGATAAAGTCTCTGCTACAACATGACAACACTCTTTAGATATTGTCACTCACTGATATTGCTGCTATGATGTGGTTCTGGAAATTTAACATAGCAAATATGTATACTCATCATGACATTAAGTGAAAAATTACTACAATAGGCCTAAACTATTAAAAAAAATCCTAAAATAGGAATGTAGTAGCTGTATACTAATTGACCCAGTGCATATTTGGAACAGCAAGCTTATTCTGTATGAGGAGGATGGAACATTTCTCATATGGAACGAGACAGAGAGAGAGGGGATTTTTTAAATATATTTTTTAAATGTATTAATTTTGTTTCCTTGTCACGCAACCTCCAATCATAGTTTGTTTTTCTTCCTCATGCCGTCACTTTTCGGTTCCCTCAAACTCACACTTATTTATCCATGCATGCCAATTTCCTTCTGCTTTCCACCAGTTGTATAACACCATATTTTATTTGGTATTTTATTTTAT
This sequence comes from Nannobrachium achirus, assembly GCF_963921795.1. Classification (NCBI taxonomy): domain Eukaryota; kingdom Metazoa; phylum Chordata; class Actinopteri; order Myctophiformes; family Myctophidae; genus Nannobrachium; species Nannobrachium achirus. The sequence continues at coordinate 8,015,742 of NC_137813.1, read as the reverse complement.
GGAGGTACAGGACAACAGCTGTAGCAAAACTGCTTGAGTGTTAGATCATAAAAAAGTATACATAAATCTATTCCACGTCCCCTCCAGTAGTCTAAATTATGTCTATTTCCAGCACTGGTTCTTAATAATGCAGATATATCTTTAATACATTTATTTAGAAAACATGTTGTGCCTGGAAAAAACATCATGGTACTTAGATATTTTCATTACAGTCTATCCAACCATTTCAAAATAGACTATGTATACTATAAGAAAGTACTGGGTATTTCTAATGAAATATGCATAGATTTACTGTACAGTCCTAATATACTGTAGGTTTCGATTACTATGTTGTCCTTGCGAGTGAAACATTCACCATCAGCTCTGCACTGATGTATTTGGACCTACAGTAACAGATAAGAGTTTTCTACCCGACAACAGTGATGTAATAGGTCAGTGTCTGCCATGACTGTTGAACAAGCACTGATAGTGCTTGTCACCAGACTGTCCTGATGAAACACCATTATTATTCTGTCTGTCACTGTTGTAAAAACTATTATCTCCATATTCTTTTTTTTTCCCACAAATTAACTTCCTACCTGATCATACTACAGCGTCGCAAAAAAGTATCAAAATAAGAAGCTTGTACTGTAGATAAGCTACTTTTGATGCTTTTGAATTTGAATCTTGAAAAGTAACCGTTTTTGTTTCCACCCGACAGAGGAGATGTTTTTATAGTCTGTTTCTTTTTCTTCCTTAAACCATTATCTGTCATTACGTCTAATTGGCTGATGCCACTTTTACTTTTCACCACACACCTTAATGCACCATGTGTAAATGTCACCCTGACATGTTGATATCTAACCTGTTTTTTTCTGTTTCTTCCTTCTTCTACAACAAAAGCTTCTTTTTTTTTTACACCTGTAGGCCTGTGATGTGACAATATATTTGAGTTGAGGTACAAATTAAATCACATACAACTTTCAGTTTGAAACCTTTAGCAATGTAGACATTTTAGAAAAACTTTTAACTCTTTTTTTCTCAATATGCAGATTATTAAGTGTGCCTGCCATGCAACGCAATGGCAAAACACTTATTGTAATCCGCCATACTTAAGTCATTAATTAATTAAGTCTTTCGCCACGAATTTCTGCACGTAATAACTGCCGCACAATTTACGCCACCGCCGCAATATATACATCAAAACGTGCGGCTCGGCCGGGAATAGGTTGCTATTACTTTTCTTTCCGATCCGCGTTACCATTGCGACGTAATTCGCAAAAAACGACGCCAAAAAACCCCATTGACTTAGAATGGGGGAAACTTCGGCACGTAATAACTGCCGCACGATTTACGCCACCCCCGCAATATATACATCAAAATGTGCGGCTCGGCCGGGAATGGTGTGCTATTACTTTTCTTTCCGATCCGCTTTACGATTGCGATGTAATCCGCAAAAAACAACGCCCAAAAACTCCATTGACTTTGAATGGGGGACTCCGAAAAAAAAACAGAAACTTTGGCGCCACATAACTCTGCCATACTTTTGCCTAGCAACGTCATTTAAAATGTAAAATGCTCACACAACTTTGGTCTTTTTCCGACCAATAGGGATGAGCTGTAATTGATTAAGCCCCTCTTTAACAGGAAGTGCCCTTCACCAAACAGGAAGTGCCTCTATAACTCATGAACCGTTTGTCGTACAGACTCGCGGCTGGTGTCATACCTTTTCTTTTTTTCTCAATTTTTTTTTCTCAAATTTTTTTTTTCTCAAATTTTTTTTTTCTCAAAATTTTTTTTCTCAAAATTTTTTTTTTCTCAATTTTTTTTTTCTCAATTTTTTTTTTCTCCAAATTTTTTTTTCTCAAAAAATTTTTTTCTCAAAAAACAAAAAAAAATTTTTCTCACATTTTTTTTTCTCAAAACATTTTTTTTCTCAAATTTTTTTTCTCAAAAAATTTTTTTTCTCAACATTTTTTTTCTCAAATTTTTTTTTTCTCAAATTTTTTTTTCTCAATTTTTTTTTTCTCAAATTTTTTTTTTCCCAGAAACTTTGGCGCCACATAACTCTGCCATACTTTTGCCTAGCAATTTTTTTTTTCTCACTTTTTTTTCTCAAAATTTTTTTTTCTCATTTTTTTTTCAAAATTTCTTTTTCTCAAAAAAGTTTTTTTCTCAAATTTTTTTTCTCAAATTTTTTTTTCTCAATTTTTTTTTTCTCAATTTTTTTTTTTCCCAGAAACTTTGGCGCCACATAACTCTGCCATACTTTTGCCTAGCAACGTCATTTAAAATGTAAAATGCTCACACAACTTTGGTCTTTTTCCGACCAATAGGGATAAGCTGTAATTGATTAAGCCCCGCCCCCTCTTTAACAGGAAGTGCCCTTCACCAAACAGGAAGTGCCTCTATAACTCATGAACCGTTTGTCGTACAGACTCGCGGCTGGTGTCATACCTTTTCTTTTTTTCTCAATTTTTTTTTCTCAAATTTTTTTTTTCTCAAATTTTTTTTTTCTCAAAATTTTTTTTCTCAAAATCTTTTTTTTCTCAATTTTTTTTTTCTCAATTTTTTTTTTCTCCAAATTTTTTTTTCTCAAAAAATTTTTTTCTCAAAAAAATTTTTTTCTCACATTTTTTTTTCTCAAAACATTTTTTTTCTCAAATTTTTTTTCTCAAAATTTTTTTTTTCTCAACATTTTTTTTCTCAAATTTTTTTTTTCTCAAATTTTTTTTTCTCAATTTTTTTTTCTCAAATTTTTTTTTTCCCAGAAACTTTGGCGCCACATAACTCTGCCATACTTTTGCCTAGCAATTTATTTTTTCTCACTTTTTTTTCTCAAAATTTTTTTTTCTCATTTTTTTTTCAAAATTTCTTTTTCTCAAAAAAGTTTTTTTCTCAAATTTTTTTTCTCAATTTTTTTTTTCTCAATTTTTTTTTTCTCAAATTTTTTTTTTCCCAGAAACTTTGGCGCCACATAACTCTGCCATACTTTTGCCTAGCAACGTCATTTAAAATGTAAAATGCTCACACAACTTTGGTCTTTTTCCGACCAATAGGGATAAGCTGTAATTGATTAAGCCCCGCCCCCTCTTTAACAGGAAGTGCCCTTCACCAAACAGGAAGTGCCTCTATAACTCATGAACCGTTTGTCGTACAGACTCGCGGCTGGTGTCATACCTTTTCTTTTTTTCTCAATTTTTTTTTCTCAAATTTTTTTTTTTCTCAAATTTTTTTTTTCTCAAATTTTTTTTTTCTCAAATTTTTTTTTTCTCAAATTTTTTTTTCTCAAATTTTTTTTTCTCAATTTTTTTTTTCTCCAAAATTTTTTTTCTCAAAAAAATTTTTTCCTCACATTATTTTTTCTCAAATTTTTTTTTTCTCAATTTTTTTTTTCTCAAATTTTTTCTCAATTTTTTTTTCTCAAATTTTTTTTTTCTCACTTTTTTTTCTCAAAATTTTTTTTTCTCATTTTTTTTTCAAAATTTCTTTTTCTCAAAAAAGTTTTTTTCTCAAATTTTTTTTCTCAAATTTTTTTTTTCTCACAAAACAATTTTTTCTCAAAAAACTGTCGTTAAAGTGCGACCCGTCATAACGGCCAAAAATGCTCCAAAACGCCACTAATTAGTCGAAATGGCTGACTTCCTGTTTGGTTTCTGATTGGCTGCTGGCCTTGTGACGTGGGTAGAGCTGCGAGGGCCCGGTCATCGCTGCTTGCAGCTTTAATTCATTAATCGTCCATGACCTTAATTGGGGCCTATTTCGCCAAACAGGAAGTGCCCCTCACCAAACAGGAAGTGACCCTTGATCTCGTGAACCGTTTGTCATACAGACACGCGGGTTGCGTCAAATGAAATAACGCTAATGCTACCACCAACCGCTACACAAGGTTGCACAGACTTAGCGAGCTGCAGGCACACTTAAAATTTCTTAGAAATTTTCTCTTCTAGTTTCCAATTCCTCCCCACAAGCATGTGTGTGTTGTCACTGCATGCTGTTGTATGTGATTCACCTGCCACCACCGAAGACTACCTGCTGACAGGTGCCACTCCTCCCTCCTCCCACCTCCCTCCTCCCTCCTCCTCTCAGCCCGTAGGAATACTCGCAGCGTCAAATATCATCCTCCACACCCTGGCTTCCCTCCACAAAGACGGGCAGAGTGTGTTCATTGTAGAGGCTTGAATCAAGCCTGATGAACCACGCTGGATCCGAACCCGCAATCTCCGCAGTGGTGGTCAGGCACTTTACCGCTGCACCACCCGAGCTCGCCTACAATTTGAACACTGTGGCAGACACTGTATATTTAGCTGAGCTGTAGGGTTGATGTGTGGATGTGCATTCGTCCCCAGATACAGTCTCTGCTACAACAGGGAATGACGACCAGAGCCGTGGCAAGGTATAAGCGGTATAAGCGACCGCCTAGACTAGAGCACAATCTCAAGGGGGCGCCGGCCGCGCCTGCTCTGTTGGTATTATCTCACCCAGAAGACCCAGTTGCTTACTATGTGGGTCAAAATAAAAAAAATATCATTTTTGTTATGTCTCACTGGCTAGTACTGCGTTCCAGTGTTCTGTTCTGCTTTATGATCCTCAGTTTGTGCTGCATTTGACTTTTTTTGACTGACTGTGTTGTGATGTGCGGTGATCTCTGGCATCGATTATTCATGTACGTTCTCATGCCAGTGCTGTGTTGTTGTGCTGCTCGAAGCTGCTGAAGTAAAGTTAAGTCTATATTGGCAAACGTTGTCATGCCCTATTCACGGACATAATGTTGGCGTCTTGGCGACAAGGATGGCTGCTTTTTCTCTCCCACCAACTACCCTGGAACTGCCGGGCGAGCCTCCAGTGCCCTGGACTCGCAACAGGTATTTATTTTGTTGTTCATTAGTATTATGCTTTGCTTGAAGCTGAGTCATGAAGCATCGACGGTGGGTAAGTAATTGATCTTGTTTCCAGCAGGCTGGCTGGCTTGACATTTTTGCATCATATTGTTGAACAGTTAATGAGCCACCCAACCTGACCCAAAACCAGCAAAAATCACGCCAAAACGCCCAAAAAATATCATATCGTTGAAGAGTTAATGAGCCACCCAAACATACCTAAAAACCGACTAAGATCACCCTAAAAACCACAAAGATTTCACGTGCATAGAGCTGATGACGACACTCTTTAGATCAGGGGTCTTCAACGTTTTCAGGCCAAGGACCCCTTAGCTGAGAGAGAGATAAAGCAGGGACCCCACTACGTATTGTATAAAATTGTGTTTCAGATGAAACCTTTTCATAGATTTCCAAGACAGCTTAGACTTGTTTGACAGCAATAACATCAGTGTAGGTTGTTGGTTTAATGTGTATTTTTAGACATTGAACGACTTGAACCATCAATACTTAGTCTGCTTTTATTTTCACTTTACACCAAACCTCCTTGCCAAGAGTAGCAGATCTACAAGCTCACAACGCCTCGCACTCCGAGGCGTTGTGAGCTTGTATAATGTTCCACACTGTGGGATACTATGGTTCAAGTGATTAGTGTAGACAAAATAAAGTTCTTAACACACAAAGATTTGGAGGACCCCCTGTAGTAACTCTGAGGACCCCCTAGGGGTCCCGGACCCCCTGTTGCTTTAGATATTGTCACTCACTGATAGTATTGCTGTTTTGATGTGGTTCTGGAAATTAAACATGGCAAATATGTATTTTCGTTATACAATATGAAGTAATAATGATTACAATAAACTAAAAAAGGAATGAAGTAGCTGTATACTACTGAACCAGTGCATACTTTGAACAGCCAGCTTATTCTGTAAATGAGTCTCTCTGCATAACATACACTCTAAACACTTAGACCCTCTAGACTTAGTAAAACAGAATTATATAAAGACTTAATGTAGTATGAGCAGCACTTAATAATATACTTCATGAAACTTGTTAAGTGTGCCTGCTATGCAATAGCAAAACACTTATTGTAATCCGCCATACTTAAGTCAGTCAGTAAGTAAGTAAGTAATGTTCTTGCAAATTTCGGCACGTAATAACTGCCGCACGATTTACACCACCGCCGCAATATATACATCAAAACGTGCGGCTCGGCCGGGAATGGGGTGCTATTACTTTTCTTTCCGATCCGCGTTACCATTGCGACGTAATTCGCAAAAAACGACGCCAAAAAACCCCATTCACTTAGAATGGGGGAAATTTCGGCACGTAATAACTGCCGCACGATTTACGCCACCCCCGCAATATATACATCAAAATGTGCGGCTCGGCCGGGAATGGTGAGCTATTACTTTTCTTTCCGATCCGCAATACGATTGCGATGTAATTCGCAAAAAACGACGCCCAAAAACCCCATTGACTTAGAATGGGGGACTCCGAAAAAAAACCAGAAACTTTGGCGCCACAAAACTCAGCCATACTTTTGCCTAGCAACGTGATTTAAACTTTAAAATGCACACACAACTTTGGTCTTTTTCCGGCCAATAGGGATGAGCTGTAATTGATTAAGCCCCGCCCCCTCTGTAACAGGAGGTGTCCTTCGCCAAACAGGAAGTGCCTCTATAACTCATGAACCGTTTGTCGTACAGACTCGCGGCTGGTGTCAAAAAATGTTTTCCCAATTTTTTTTTCCCCAATTTTTTTTTCCCAATTTTTTTTTTCTCAATTTTTTTTTTCTCAAAAATTTTTTTTCTCAAATTTTTTTTCTCACATTTTTTTTCCCAAAATTTTTTTTTCTCAAAATTTTTTTTCTCAAAAATTTTTTTTTTCTCAAAAATTTTTTTTCTCAAAAATTCTTCTCAAATTTTTTTTCCCAATTTTTTTTTTCTTTAAAATCTTTTTTTCTCAAAATTTTTTTTCTTCTCAAAAATCTTTTTGCCCAAATTTTTTTTTCTCAAAAATCTTTTTTTTTCTCAAAAATCTTTTTTTTTCTCAAAAATCTTTTTTTTTCTCAAAAATCTTTTTTTTTTCTCAAAAATCGTTTTTTCTCATTAAAAAATGTAACGCTAACACCAACCGCTACACAAGGTTGCACAGACTTAGTGAGCTGCAGGCACACTTAAAATTTCTTGGAAATTTTCTTTTCTAGTTATACATTGTTATGCATCATTATAAACATTTATAACGAGTTATATGAATCCCTATAAGGCAAAGGTGATTATAATGCATTACAGGCACAAACCTGTAAAGTAAATTGTTACCAAATCACCAAATACACCTCGTCTTTGTCTTTGAATGCATCTCTTTATTAGGTCAAAAGCTTGTATTATTTATTGATTTAACAGCCATAGAGGACAGGTCACCACTGTAATAATATGTGATTGAATACAGATACAGTATCTACTGTATGAGTTTAGGATTAAACAGAGTCTCAAAGAGAGAGAAAAAACAAAACAAAATCAAACCCTGAAAATGAGTAAATATTGCATCATGCCTTTTATATCACGGCTGTGCTTCTGAATCTCTGCATGTGAACCTAAACATGTTTAAGGAACACGTCTGATCTTCATCGCCAGAGCCTTCAGGGAGTAACTATGACCCTTCCAGTGGTACCAGATCACACCTGTCCAGGCGTGAGGCGTCTGTCCCCAGAGGTAAACACCATTGGGATTAGCGTGGTTACAGCTCTTGTGCCAAAATGGACCGTAATGAAGACGTGCACAGTTCTTGCCGTGCGTGTCCTGATCTTTGTCAAAGGTTGTGAATTTCGCTCCATTACTGTAGGTCAGAGAGTCTCTTGCTCCTCCATTCTTGAAGCCAGCAACCTGCAGCAGTGGTGGAGAAAGTCACATTTGTTACTTAAGTAAAAGTACCAATACTGCAATGCAGAAATACTCTGTTACGGTATTGGGAATTTACTTGAGTAAAAGTAGGCATCAAAATGTACTTGGAAACAGAAATCTTCCATTTCATGTTTTCAAAATGTATAAGATGATTTTAAAATAGCAGATCTACAAGCTGACTTCGCGATACGTTGTGAGCTTGTAGATCTGCTATTTCCAAATAGCCTAAGTCTAGATAGGGCTGAAGTGGTTAATGTAGGTTATGTTTTGTAATAATAATCAATATCTACAAAGTAACTAGGAGTAGGAACTAAAGTGTTCAAATAATTGGAGTAAAACTGCAATATTTGCCTATGAGGTAGTGGAGTAAGTAAAAGTAGCCAAAAGAAATACTCAAGTACAAATACTTAAAAATGTCACTTCATGTGGTTTTATCATCTAATCACCCTGGGGAGATTTTAATTTGCTTGATTCGATATTTAGATATTTGACATTCATTTTATCAGATACAACTTCAAATTCAATTTTAACCATGATTCATCAAAATCACCCAAGTTTTTTTTAAATGTTATTTTGTATTTTTATTATTTTTTTTAATCATTTTCCCAAAAAGATACAAATAAATGAAAAAAGTTAATCGAAAAAACACAGCTCACTTATTCACGGCCCGCCCACTCAGCAAATTTCTCAGCATCCCCCGGGTGCTGACATCAATTTAGAAGGGGAAACTATAACAGAAATAGCTGGACTTAAAGCCAACAAATCATTATTTCGAACGGTAAAATAAATTATAATGCTTTGTGCCTTTTACTATCTTGTGTTCTTGATCATGCTAGCCGTATTTTATACTTTACTATTTGGAAATTGCATTACATTTGCGATTTCTGTGTTAACTCTATGGGATATAGTAGGATTTTCCACTTCAAAATGTGACTTCAGCACCCGGGGGATGCTGAGTGGGCGGGCCGTGAATAAGGCTAATTAGGAAGGCATCAGGAGTCCCCCGGGAAAAAAAATGTTTTTGATGAATCTATCATGGTTAAATTGGAGTTGCTGATAACTTTGTGAATGTATATGGAGACAGAATGGCAAATAAACACCTTTTGTTAAAAAAAAAAAATAGTTTGAAGTTACAATGGGTTTGTATAGGAAGGTGGCGTGTCTGAAAAAATGAATATGAAACATCTAAATACTGAATCAAGCAAATAAAATCTCACCGGGGTGATTACACAAAAGAAAAAAAAACTTTTTTGAAAGTGAAATATCCCTTGCCACAGAGGTAGATTGACGTAAATGGGCCAAAAGCCGTCAGTGCCAATGACGTATTTTGACGTATATAATAAAAATGGATTATTTTTTTCATTTTTTTTTTTTTTTTTTTTCATTTTTTTTTTTTTTTTTTTTTTCAAAGATGTCAAAATGACCTGAGATCAGAGAGATGCTTTTCTCTGTTTGTGTGTTGGCTCCCTCGTTTAGCTGATTGAGAAAATGTGTGTCCATTCTAGTGGATGGACACTTTTTTTGATTCATTCAGCTCTATCTCTGGAACCATTTGTCTGATTGACAAAATTATTTTTGCCACTGAATCACAACAACTGTGTCTGTTTCTGTGGGGGAAAAAAATCTAAAAAAAATATATTTCTTTTTTCTTTGCATAGTAAAGAAAAACATCAAAATCCTGGCACAGGGACCTTGGGGCCATTTTGGCCTGGCATGGAAAGTGTTAAGTAAAGTAGGCCTGCTTAATGTATACACCACTGACCTGCAGCTTGTATCCATCAGCCTCAGAACCCACAGAGAAAGAGGAGTAAGAGGCAGACGCTGTGTTTCCATCAAAGTCTTCCATGTCCACCCTCAGCTGATACTTTTTCTTCTTGATGATGGTGAGGAGATGCATGTTCTCCAGTCCCAGCCAGTACTCGCCTGATGCGTCTCCAAACCCAGCCTTGTACTGAGCCCAGGGTCTGTAGAAGTTCACAGTGCCGTCCACTCTTCTCTGGATGACTGTCCACTTCCCTCCATCTGTGTCCATGTCACAGTAGACCTTGACAGGTGTAGCAGTGGGGTAGATGTTGTGCACACCACTCTGTGTGGAGACGTCTTTGTAGATTTCCTCACAGTCCAGAGCCAAGTTGAGATCGCAGCGAGGAGCAGAGTGGACTGTTACAGCCAGCAACAGAACTGCAGCAACAAGTATCATCTTGAAGTCTTTAAAGTTGCACCTTGTTGTTCAGATGAAAGGAGTTCTGAGTGTGTTGAGTGTATGTTCAGCTCCAGTAGAAGGTTCAATGAAGTCAGAGTTTGAGGACCTCCTTTTATAGTAAAGAATGGCATTAAAAATATTCAGAAACCACAAGACAGGTGTGACCATTCTGTCTGCCAAATTTGTCATTTTAGTGTGTGTGTGTGTGTGTGTGTGTGTGTGTGTGTGTGTGTGTGTGTGTGTGTGTGTGTGCGCGCGCGCGCATGCACGCACGCACGCACGCACACACACACACACACACACACACACACACACACCAACCAACCACTTCATTCAAAATATGCGTGGCACAAGGTGCGGCCGGCCTAGTTGAATGTTTAGAGAGCCCGTCTGGGAACCCAGAGATCTCAGGTTTGATTCCAGGCCTCATCAATGTGTCAAAGTGTCCCTGAGCAAGACACTTGACCCCTAACTGCTCCCAGAGACACTGACCCGTACTGCCCACTGCTTCTGTCACTGAGGATGGCTTGAATGCAGAGACTGCTTTCCAAATATCCACTGACAAAAACCACATTAACACTTCTGCTGCCCCTTACTTGGAAGGGATGAATTTTCCTTACTGCCGTGCCGCTTCCTCCATAGGCTCCCGCTCTTATTTTGAAGGGCAAGGCAGGAATTTGCGCAGATTTCTTTTCACTTTTTTTCTTCAACGTTACCCCATCTAGTCACGTGACAGTGTGTAGACGAGAGGGTGTCATGGCGGCCCCCATGTGATAGCAGATTGAGCTAAACATGCCAGCCTTGGGATCAAAATGTCTTTTTTCGAGTTTGAAGTCTCTTTATGGGAAGATCAATGGATTTCTAATGGAGGACCTTCACTTCGCATGCATTGTAAATGTAACATGGTTAATAATGCTTCCACTTGCCCATGCATTAGATGTATAGTGTTCCACCTTAAGAGTGTCCTGCCACCTTAAGACAATTGGCGCGACTGCCTTTAGACAATGACGTTGTCTCGTTCACTTCCTATTCTCTATTCTATTCTAACACGTTGTGTTATGGACTTGAAAAGTTGATAATGAGATCTTCATCATAAAAAAAGAAAACAAATATTTGCAAAGATATTCTCTCCCTGCACTGACTGGTAGCCATGTTCCATGCAACAACAACAAAACAATTAGAATTAGAGGAGTCAGTATATCCTACACATGAACAGAGGGTTAGGACCAATTGCTCTTACTGTCCCTGTGTTTAAGGGACATATTTCACCAGGTTTTCTCCCAAACATTTTTTCCTTGGAGCCCCCCTTCTCATATCTGATAAAAAGCTGACATCCCCCGCACGCACGCACAACACACGCACGCACAACGAATAGTGAAAATATCTACAATAATCTACCTGCTCACAACTCTTTGTCACAATAATGCGAATCAATGTGTTGGACTACCTCTGAACAGAAAAGGCCTGAACACTCTGAACACTCTGGCAGGGGAGGAAACCATGCAAGACATCAACCTGCTCAGCAGGAGCAGCGAGGAGTTCAGTGTCTTGCTCAAGGACACTTCGACTTTTGGTTTTCTTCCTCATATCATCAGCCTTTGTTGAGTTTGTACTGTGACTTAATTATCTCTGCCAGTTCCCTCCTCTTTCCACATAACAACAACAGTTGTCATTTGCCTCCACCAAATGAACACACATTATAACAGCTATAACTAAACAGCATTCTAGCTCAGAAATACAGTAAACAATACATGTCCCATCTAAATACAATAAACCCTTACCCCAAGTAAGTTTTTTACTTGGAAAATGTATTTCCATTGCAGGGGTGTTGGCAAGAAAGTTATGTTGAGGCTATTTGACTCCAAAATAATCAACCCTTACAAGCACTAGGAATTGTAGGAGTTGAGGCATTACATTTAGTTTAGTTGCTCAAGAACAGACTCTGATTCTGAATAGGAACAAAACAGAGAGGGCGCTGTTTTTCCCTTTTATTTGACGATGGTTAGCCAGATTGCATTTAGTTTGACTCAACACTCCCTGCTGAAGGGTGCCGCCCCCAACCTGTAGTTTGTGCAGTGACAAATATCACCCTCCCTGCCCGGCTCCCCTCCTACGAACACGGGCCAATTGTGCTGGTCAAAGCGGGATGCATCGCGGTGGATTCAAACCCTCAGCCTGGTGGGCCGGCACCTTACCACTGCACCACCCCAGCTCACCTAATCCTAGATAGAAAACATGGAAATGCCAGGTTATTGTTGGCTGTGATGCTGCTCGAGTATGAATCGGCCCTTAGAGTTGAAGTGCCCTTGAGCAAGAACCCTAATTGCTGCCGTTGTGCAGGTTGATGCTTTGGATTGTTTCCTCTGCCATTGGTGTGTGAATGGGTGAATGTAATGCACAATCTATGTAAAATATTTTGCTTCAGTTGGTTCGTCTCTCTCAGCTAAGGGGTCCTTGGCCATAGCCGAATGGTTAGAGAGCAAAACCCACATTATTTTTATTATTATTCTTTTTTACACCTGTAAGCCTGATGTGATGTGACAATATATTTGAGGTTGAGCTAGATCACATACAACTTTCCATTTTAAACTTTTAGCAGTGTAGACATTTTAGTTGGACATAATGTGTGTGTGTTGTCACTGTTGTGCTATCTGACTCTACCTGCTCCTACCCAACACTACCCTACTCCCTCCTCCTCCGTCCTCCCTCTCCTCCTCCTCCTCCTCCTCCTCTCAGCCCGTAGGAATGCTCGCCACACCCCAGCTTCCCTCCCCCAAAGACGGGCAGAGTGTGTTCATTGTAGAGGCTAGAATCAAGCCTGATGAACCACGCTGGATTCAAACCAGCAATCTCCACGGTGTCAGTCACTTTACCACTGAACCTCTACAATTTAAACACTGTGGCAGACACTGTCTCTTTAACTGAGCTGTAGGGTTGATGTGTGGATGTGCATTCTCCCTCAGATAAAGTCTCTGCTACAACATGACAACACTCTTTAGATATTGTCACTCACTGATATTGCTGCTATAATGTGGTTCTGGAAATTAAACATAGCAAATATGTATACAGTACTCATCATGACATTAAGTGAAAAATTACTACAATAGGCCTAAACTATAACAAAAATCCTAAAATAGGAATGTAGTAGCTGCATACTAATTGACCCAGTGCATATTTGGAACAGCAAGCTTATTCTGTATGAGGAGGATGGAACATTTCTCATATGGAACGAGACAGAGAGAGAGGGGATTTTTTAAATATCTTTTTTAAATGTATTTGTTTCCTTGTCACGCAACCTCCAATCATAGTTTGTTTTTCTTCCTCATGCCGTCACTTTTCGGTTCCCTGAAACTCACACTTATTTATCCATGCATGCCAATTTCCTTCTGCTTTCCACCAGTTGTATAACACCATATTTTATTTGGTATTTTATTTTATGGAGGTACAGGACAACAGCTGTAGCAAAACGGCTTGAGTGTTAGATCATAAAAAAGTATACATAAATCTATTCCACGCCCCCTCCAGTAGTCTAAATTATGTCTATTTCCAGCAGTGGTTCTTAATAATGCAGATATATCTTTAATACATTTATTTAGAAAACATGTTGTGCCTGGAAAAAACATCATGGTACTTAGATATTTGCATTACAGTCTATCCAACCATATCAAAATAGACTATGTATACTATAAGAAAGTACTGGGTATTTCTAATGAAATATGCATAGATTTACTGCACAGTCCTAATATATTGTAGGTTTCGATGACTATGTTGTCCTTGAGAGTGAAACATTCACCATCAGCTCTGCACTGATGTATTTGGACCTACAGTAACAGATAAGAGTTTTCTGCCCGACAACAGTGATGTGATAGGTCAGTGTCTGCCATGACTGTTGAACAAGCACTGATCCTTCCTGTCACCACACTGTCCTGATGACACACCATTATTATTCTGTCTATGTCACTGTTGTAAAAACTCTTATCTCCATATTCTAACATTTTGTGTGTTTTTTTTTTCACAAATTAACTTCCTACCTGATCATACTACAGCGTCACAAAAACGTATCAAAATAAGATGCATGAGCTCGAAACGCGCAGCTTTTTGAGCTTGTACTGTAGATAAGCTACTTTTGATGCTTTTGAATTTGAATCTTGAAAAGAAACCGTTTTGGTTTCCACCCGACAGAGGTGGAAACCAACCAAACCTGGAAGAGGTTTTTATAGTTTGTTTCTTTTTCTTCCTTAAACCATGCACGTTTTGTACATTATCTGTCATTACGTCTAATTGGCTGATGCCACTTCTACTTTTAACCACACACCTTAATGCACCTCATGTAAATGTCACCCTGGCATGTTGATATCTAACCTGTTTTTTTCTGTTTCTTCCTTCTTCTACAACAAAAGCTTTTTTTGTTACACCTGTAGGCCTGTGATGTGACACTATATTTGAGTTGAGGTACAAATTAAATCACATACAACTTTCAGTTTGAAACCTTTAGCAATGTAGACATTTTAGAAAAACGTTTAAGTTAACCCTTTTTTTCCTCAATATGCAGATTATTTCCAATTCCTCCCCACAAGCATGTCACTGCATGCTGTTGTATGCGATTCACCTGCTACCACCGAAGACTACCTGCTGACAGGTGCCACTCCTCTCCTCCCTCCTCCCTCCTCCTCTAAGCCCATAGGAATACTCGCAGCGTCAAATATCATCCTCCTCACCCTGGCTTCCCTCCACAAAGACGGGCAGAGTGTTGTCATTGTAGAGGCTTGAATCAAGCCTGATGAACTATCTTGGATTCGAACCCGCAATCTCCGGAGTGGTGGTCAGGCACTTTACCGCTGCACCACCCGAGCTCGCCTACAATTTAAACACTGTGGCAGACTCTGTATATTTAACTGAGCTGTAGGGTTGATGTGTGGATGTGCATTCTTCCCCAGATACAGTCTCTGCTACAACAGGGAATGACGACCAGAGCCGTGGCAAGGTATAAGCGGTATAAGCGATCTCAAGGGGGCGCCGACCGCGCCTGCTCTGTTGATATTATCCCACCCAGAAGACCCAGTTGCTTACTATGTGGGTCAAAATAAAAAAATTATAATTTTTGTTATGTCTCATTGTCTAGTACTGCGTTCCAGTGTTCTGTTCTGCTTTATGATCCTCAGTTTGTGCTGCATTTGACTTTTTTTGACTGACTGTGTTGTGAAGTGCGGTGATCTCTGGCATCGATTATTCATGTACGTTCTCATGCCAGTGCTGTGTTGTTGTGCTGCTCGAAGCTGCTGAAGTATAGTTAAGTCTATATTGGCAAACGTTGTCATGCCCTATTCACGGACATAATGTTGGCGACAAGGATGGCTGCTTTTTCTCTCCCACCAACTACCCCCTTCCTGGAACTGCCGGGCGAGCCTCCAGTGCCCTGGACTCGCAACAGGGATTTATTTTGTTGTTCATTAGTATTATGCTTTGCCTGAAGCTGAGTCATGAAGCATCGACGGTGGGTAAGTAATTGATCTTGTTTCCAGCAGACTGGCTGGCTGAAAAAAAAAAAAAAAGCGGGCGTGGACTCTAGATGTGAGCGGCCCGAAGGGCTGCGAACCTCTAGTAACATACACTCTAAAAACTTAGACCCTCTAGACTTAGTAAAACAGACTTATATAAACACTTAATGTAGTATGAGCAGCACTTAATAATATACTTCATGAACCTTGTTATACATTGTTATGCATCATTATAAACATTTATAACAAGTTATATGAATCCCTATAAGGCAAAGGTGATTATAATGCATTACAGACACAAACCTTTAAGTAAATTGTTACCAAATCACCAAATACACCTCGTCTTTGAATGCATCTCTTTATTAGGTCAAAAGCTTGTATCATTTATTTAGTTAAGAGCCATAGAGGACAGGTCACCACTGTAATCATATGTGATACAATACAGCTACAGTATCTACTGTATGAGTTTAGGATTAAACAGAGTCTCAAAGAGAGAGAGAAAAAAGAAAACAAAATCAAACCATGAAAATGGTTCTAATTTCACTGTATCTGCTCTATTTCCAGCAATTATTTGTTACTGTATACTGTATGAAGAGCAGACCAGTGATCGCCTCGTTTTCTGTTTATCAGGTACATATTGTATTCATGTGTTCACTTCCTATTCTCTCCCTGATATGAGAGTGCAATTATTTGTTACTGTATACTGTATGAAGAGCAGACCAGTGATTGCCTCGTTTTCTGTTTATCAGAATAAATTCACTGGCTGAGCTGAGAATCCTGGTCTGTGGTCCATTCTACAAAACACAACGCACGATCACGTCTGTTACATAAACAAATCGCGGACATCGCCGATACAGAATGGACAGCCAAGACGTACAGTAGGTCATAACAGTGTTACTGTATTTACAGTCAGAGTGACGAGCTGACCCGTCAACAGCGTCATGGTATTAACCCTTTCATTGACAAGCTGACATGTCAACGGCAGCTATAAAGTTAATACTGTTATATAATGTGTTATAAAACCCTTACAATGAATAAAGATAACAAAATGCATGACCGTCTGTGTAGGATTCTGTTTAAATGGTCTTTCAGTAATAAATCTATGCACAAGTATGCATGTGAAATATAGTTTGAATATGAGCTCTTCTCTGGGCAGCACTCTGCTGAGTGAAGCTGAAAACCCAAGTTCACCAGCAGGATGAAAAAGGTAAAAAAAAGAAAAGAAAAAAACTACAATGGTGTTTCTCAACCAGTGGGTGGGCACCCAAAAGCAGGCACGGGACCCTAATTGGGCCTTGACCTCTTGGTCAACACCAACAATGTGGATTAATTTGAAACCTGTTGAGAATCATTATTCTAGATTGATAGAACACTGATCAATGTGACCCTGTAAATCAGTGTCATTATGGTGCTTATGAGTGCACGTGTTGTGTGTGTGTGATGTGTATATGTTGTGCACGTGAGTGTTGCGTGTCTATCCATAACTAGATATTCAACTTGATGTTCACAGACGGAACAAGATACTGTACATACTGTAGAGAGAGGGGAAACTTTAGTCAAATGTATTTGTTTCTTCCTTGGCTAGTACTGCGTTCCAGTGATCTGTTCTGCTTTATGATCCTCAGTTTGTGCTGCATTTGACTTTTTTTGACTGACTGTGTTGTGATGTGCGGTGATCTCTGGCATCGATTATTCATGTGCGTTCTCATGCCAGTGCTGTGTTGTTGTGCTGCTCGAAGCTGCTGAAGTAAAGTTAAGTCTATGTTGGCAAACGTTGTCATGCCCTATTCACGGACATAATGTTGGCGACAAGGATGGCTGCTTTTTCTCTCCCACCAACTACCCCCTTCCTGGAACTGCCGGGCGAGCCTCCAGTGCCATGGACTCGCAACAGGGATTTATTTTGTTGTTCATTAGTATTATGCTTTGCTTGAAGCTGAGTCATGAAGCATCGACGGTGGGTAAGTAATTGGTCTTGTTTCCAGCAGGCTGGCTGGCTTGACATTTTTTGCATCATATTGTTGAACAGTTAATGAGCCACCCAACCTGACCCCAAACCGGCAAAAATCACGCCAAAACGCCCAAAAAATATCATATCGTTGAAGAGTTAATGAGCCACCCAAACAGACCTAAAACCGACTAAAATCACCCTAAAAACCACAAAGATTTCACGCGCATAGAGCTGATGACGACACTCTTTAGATCAGGGGTCTTCAACGTTTTCAGGCCAAGGACCCCTTAGCTGAGAGAGAGATAAAGCAGGGACCCCACTACGTATTGTATAAAATTGTGTTTCAGATGAAACCTTTTCATAGATTTCCAAGACAGCTTAGACTTGTTTGACAGCAATAACATCAGTGTAGGTTGTTGGTTTAATGTGTATTTTTAGACATTGAACGACTTGAACCATCAATACTTAGTCTGCTTTTATTTTCACTTTACACCAAACCTCCTTGCCAAGAGTAGCAGATCTACAAGCTCACAACGCCTCGCACTCCGAGGCGTTGTGAGCTTGTATAATGTTCCACACTGTGGGATACTATGGTTCAAGTGATTAGTGTAGACAAAATAAAGTTCTTAACACACAAAGATTTGGAGGACCCCCTGTAGTAACTCTGAGGACCCCCTAGGGGTCCCGGACCCCCTGTTGCTTTAGATATTGTCACTCACTGATAGTATTGCTGTTTTGATGTGGTTCTGGAAATTAAACATGGCAAATATGTATTTTCGTTATACAATATGAAGTAATAATGATTACAATAAACTAAAAAAGGAATGAAGTAGCTGTATACTACTGAACCAGTGCATACTTTTAACAGCCAGCTTATTCTGTAAATGAGTCTCTCTGCATAACATACACTCTAAACACTTAGACCCTCTAGACTTAGTAAAACAGACTTATATAAAGACTTAATGTAGTATGAGCAGCACTTAATAATATACTTCATGTACCTTGTTATACATTGTTATGCATCATTATAAAAATTTATAACGAGTTATATGAATCCCTATAAGGCAAAGGTGATTATAATGCATTACAGACACAAACCTTTAAGTAAATTGTTACCAAATCACCAAATACACCTCGTCTTTGTCTTTGAATGCATCTCTTTATTAAGTCAAAAGCTTGTATTATTTATTGATTTAACAGCCATAGAGGACAGGTCACCACAGTAATAATGTGTGATACAATACAGATAGAGTATCTACTGTATGAGTTTAGGATTAAACAGAGTCTCAAAGAGAGAGAGAAAAAAGAAAACAAATCAAACTATGAAAATGAGTAAATATTGCATCATGCCTTTTATACCACGGCTGTGCTTTTGAATCTCTGCATGTGAACCTAAACATGTTTAAGGAACACGTCTGATCTTCATCGCTAGAGCCTTCAGGGAGTAGTTCCAACCCTTCCAGTGGTACCAGTTCACACCTGTTGCATGACCCGTCTTTTGTCCCCACTGGTAAACACCATTGGGATTAGCATGGTGACAGGTCTTGTACCAAAATGGACCGTAAAAAAGACGTGCACAGTTCTTGCCGTTCGTGTCCTGATCTTTGTCAAAGGTTGTGAATTTCGCTCCGTTGTGATAGGTCAGAGAGTCTCCTGCTCCTCCATTCTTGAAGCCAGCAACCTGCAGCAGTGGTGGAAAAAGTCACATTTGTTACTTAAGTAAAAGTACCAATACTGCAATGCAGAAATACTCTGTTATGGTATTGGGAATTTACTTGAGTAAAAGTAGGCATCAAAATGTACTTGGAAACAGAAATCTTCCATTTCATGTTTTCAAAATGTATAAAATGATTTTAAAATAGCAGATCTACAAGCTCACTTCGCGACACGTTGTGAGCTTGTAGATCTGCTATTTCCAAATAGCCTAAGTCTAGGTGAAGTGGCTGAAGTGGTTAACCCATTTAGGCCTAACCTATAGTTAGGGCTAAATCAGAAATTAGCCTACAAAAAAAAAATATGTTGCTACATACTGTACATGTACTGTAAGCCCCTCCCTAACAGCAAAATGTGTTCCCGGCCTGAATGGTAGGTTATGTTTTGTATTAATAATCAATATCTACAAAGTAACTAGGAAGTCGGAACTAAAGTGTTCAAATAATTGGAGTAAAACTACAACATTTGCCTATGAGAGGTAGTGGAGTAGAAGTAAAAGTAGCCAAAAGAAATACTCAAGTACAAATACTTAAAAATTGTACTAAAGGGATATTTCACTTCGTTTTATCATCTAATCAGGCTTTTGTGACCACCCTGGGAGATTTTAATTTGCTTGATTCGATATTTAGATATTTGATATTCATTTTATCAGATACAACTTCAAATTTAATTTTAACCATGATTCATCAAAATCACCCACGTTTTTTCAGTAACTTATTTTATTTTTTAATATTTTTTCTATTATTATTATTTTTTAATAATTTTCCCAAAAAGATACAAATAAATGAAAAAAGTTCATCGAAAAAACACAGCTCATGTATTAGGAAGGTAACATGTCATTAGGTGGAACACCCTTTGGATCGACCACCAAACTCTAACCCTAACCCTAAACCTAACCTCAGTAAAACTATGCCTAACTCTAACCCTAACCCTAAACTTAACCTCAGTAACCGTGACGCGGGTGATTATCTAACCTGCCGACGCTGTTCGACCCAACAGGATTTTGACCTATGGGGCAGTCCCCATTAGGAGGTCATCAGGAGTCACCCAAAAAAAATAATGTTTTTGATGAATCTATCGTGGTTAAAATGGAGTTTGAATGGGTTTGTATAGGAAGGTGGTGTGTCTGAAAAAAGGAATATGAAATATCTAAATACTGAATCAAGCAAATAAAATCACTCCAGGGTGGTCAAAGCCTGATTAGACGAAAGAAAGAAAAAAAACTTTTTTGAAAGTAAAGTAGGCCTACTTAATGTATACACCACTGACCTGCAGCTTGTAGCCATCAGCCTCAGAACCCACAGAGAAAGAGGAGTAAAAGGCATACGCTGTGTTTCCGTCAAAGTCTTCCATGTCCACCCTCAGCTGATACTTTTTCTTCTTGGTGAGGAGATGCATGTTCTCCAGTCCCAGCCAGTACTCGCCTGATGCGTCTCCAAACCCAGCCTTGCACTGAGCCCAGGGTCTGTAGAAGTTCACAGTGCCGTCCACTCTTCTCTGGATGACTGTCCACTTCCCTCCCTCTGTGTCCATGTCACAGTAGGCCTTGGCAGGTGTAGCAGTGGGGTAGATGTTGTACACACCACTCTGTGTGGAGACGTCTTTGTAGATTTCCTCACAGTCCAGAGCCAGGCTGAGATCGCAGCGAGGAGCAGAGTGGACTGTTACAGCCAGCAACAGAACTGCAGCAACAAGTATCATCTTGAAGTCTTTAAAGTTGCACCTTGTTGTTCAGATCAAAGGACTTCTGAGTATGTTGAGTGTATGTTCAGCTCCAGTCGAAGGTTCAATGAAGTCTGAGTTTGAGGACCTCCTTTTATAGTAAAGGATGGCATTAAAAATATTCAGAAACCACAAGACCGGTGTGACCATTTCTGTTTGCCAATATATGGTTGTTACATAAGCACATGCACGCACACATGCACTTACGCATGCGCACACACACACACACACACACACACACACACACACACACACACACACACACACACACACACACACATACATGCACACACACACACACACACACACACACACACACACACACACACACACACACACACACACACACACACACCAACCACTTCATTCAAAATACGCGTGGCTTAGTTGAATGTTTAGAGAGCCCGTCTGGGAACCCAGAGGTCTCAGGTTTGATTCCAGTCCTCCAGGTGTTAAGTGTCCCTGAGCAAGACACTTGACCCCTAACTGCTCCCAGAGACACTGACCCGTACTGCCCACTGCTTCTGTCACTGAGGATGGCTTGAATGCAGAGACTGCTTTCCAAATATCCACTGACAAACACCACAAAAGCACCTAGACTACATTAACACTTCTGCTGCCCCTTACTTTGAAGGGATGTATATATATATATATATATATGTATATATATATATATATATATATATATATATATATATATATATATACACTTTGACTCTAAAGCAGGTTTAGGCTTCCAGTCGGGAACATTCCGATTCCCAAGCGGCCGCTCTACCTCCTGAGCCAGTGCTGCCCCGCCTGCACCTGAGCAACCCATCAAGACACGTAGGGCACAAACACCCAGAGAGTAAATAATATATACATTTCCCATCTAAATACAATAAACCCTTACTCCAAGTACGTTTTTTACTTGGAAAATGTATTCGCATTGCATGGCTGTTGGCAAGAAAGTTATGTCGAGGCTATTTGACTCCAAAATAATCAACTGGGGACCCCCCACCCTTACAAGCACTAGGAATTATAGGAGTTGAGGCATTACATTTAGTTTAGTTTCTCAAGAACAGACTCTGATGCTGAATAGGAACAAAACAGAGAGGGCGCTGTTTTTCCCTTTTATTTGACGATGGTTTGCCAGATTGCATTTAGTTTGACTCTAAATAATAAATCTGTGGAAAAATACTCCTCCCGCCCAACACTCCCTGCTGAAGGGTGCCGCCCCCAGCCTGTTGTACGTGTAGTGACAAATATCACCCTCCCCACCTGGCTCCCCTCCTACGAACATGGGCCGATTGTGCTGGTCAAAGCAGGATGCATCGCGGTGGATTCAAACCCTCAGCCTGGTGGGCAGGCATCTTACCACTGCACCATCCCAGCTCACATAATCGTAGATAAAAAAAACATGGAAATGCCAGGTTATTTTTTTCTGTGATGCAGCTTGGCTACATGGGGTGATCAGTGGGTTAGCCAGCTAGCTTGCTCATGGGGTGGCAGTGGCTCAGGGGAGAGCAGCCAGGTGGGAACTGGGAGGTTCCCAGCTCAATCCCGGCCTCCCTTTGCCGTGATGGCAGTCCAGGGGTGCCGCGAGATAATTAGATAATAGTTGGAATATATTTGGAGTGGACACTTGAAAAGATATTTAGTATCATTTAAAACTTGAAGTACAAAGTTATTTTCAGTCAGTTCTAACCAAAATGGCTATTATCTCAACGTTTTCCTCGCAACATAATCACTAAAATATTGTCATTGTCGGGCAGAAACCACGTTCTCCAAGTTTCAAATGTGTACGTCTTTTGGTAAAGCAAAGCCCTGGTTCATCATACAAGACTGTTCACAACGCCTCCCTGGTTCATCATACAAGACTGTTCACAACGCCTCGCGATGCGAGGCGCTGTGTGCTTGTAAATCTGCTGTTTTCACTAGTTTAGTGCATTTTATAGATGATAAATACAAAACGAATGGTTTTGGACTTACAGGGTTTCCACCCAACGACGACGATATGCTATAAATATAAGGTGCTGGGAGTGAAAATTATAATTGAGGGGTGGCTCGGATTAAAAATAAATATTCATGGGGTGCCCTGAGACAAAAAGGTTTGGGAACCCCTGCTCTAAACCACAGTTTCTCAACTAGTGGGTCGGACTCGGCACCCAGAAGCAGGCGCGGGACCCTAATATATCGGGCCTTGACTTCTTGGTCACCAACAATGTGGGTCCATTTGGCATTATTCAAGATCAAGAATGACACTGATCAATGTGACCCTGTAAATCAAGTGTCATTACTGCTGCTTATGAGTGCATGTGTTGTGTGTGCGCTGCACATGTTGTGCACGTGATTGTTATACGTAGGTCTATCCAAAACTAGATATTCAACTTGATGTGGAGGGGGAGGCAAGAAAGTTAATTTGAGGGTATTTCACTCCAAAATAATCATGTTTGAACTGGGGACTCCCACCCTGACAAGCACTTGGTATTGTAGGAGATGAGGCATTAACATTTAGTTTGACTCTGTTCCACGGATACATCTGTGGAAAAATACTCCTCCCACCCAACACTCCCTGCTGAAGGGTGCCGCCCCCAGCCTGTTGTATGTGCACTGACAAATATCACCCTCCCCACACGGCTCCCCTTCTCCGAACACTCGACAAGGCGGGATGCATCACAGTGGATTCAAACACTCCCTGGTCCATCTCTGCTAAGGGGTCCTTGGCCATAGCTGAATGGTTAGAAAGCAAGCCAGAGGTCACAAGTTTGATTCCAGCACTGCATGTGTCAAAGTGTCCCATGCATGAGCAAGAGATTTTCCCCCCCTAACTGCTCTCCCTCCTTGCTGAGTGAAGCTGAAAATTGAATTTCCCCCACGGGATGAAAATAAGGTCTCCAAAAAAAGGCCCTTGCTCTAAACCACTGTTTCTCAGCCAGTGGGTCGGCATCCAGAAGCAGGCACGGGACCCTAATATATCAAGCCTTGACTTCTTGGTCAACACCAACAATGTGGGTCCATTTGGGTCCAAGATCAAGAATGACACTGATCAATGTGACCCTGTAAATCGAGTGTCATTGTGGTGCTTATGAGTGCACGTGTTGTGTGTGTGCTGCGCATCTGTTGTGCACGTGATTGTTATACTGTACGTAGGCGTACGTCTATCCAAAACTAGATATTCAACTTGATGTTCACAGATGGAACAACAAGATACAGCAACGGGAAAGTTTGTCAAATGTATTTGTTTCCTTGTCACAAGTCCTCCCCCATCATAGTTTGGGTTTCTTCCTCATACCTTCACTCTTTGAGTTGTGACTTAATTATCGTTGCCAGCTTCCTTATCTTCTCCACCAGTGATATAACAAACATACATCATTTTGTTTTATTTTACGGAGAAACAATACAGGACAATGGCTGTATAGCAAAACAAAGCATCTAAATACACCATTCAAATCTTGGAATCGATTCAAATCTTGGAATTGATGTTTTGTTTGAATCTTTGTCTCTTTTTTTTCTTTTCATGACAAGGACGTTTTAATTTGACTGTTATCCAGAAGGCGTTTGGCAAGAAAGTTAACTTTCAAGGACCCTCATTTTAGGACCCTATAATCTACTCAAACTGTAAATGAACATAGAAAAACACTAAACTGAATCCAATTGCAGACTATTTAGGCTACAGTACTAATGAAACGAGGAGTGGCCAGAAGGTGTCAGACTTCCCTGAACACAAAGGTAGTCACAATGTCAAATGACACCTCTGTATAGAATATACACACGGCACACTAGCTTGTATTTAAATATTATTTCATTCATTGTAGGCTATGTTGTGTTTTTGTTCCAGTTTTACTATTCTGTGCAAACCTTTGATTAAAGATGAAATAGGACGACATTATTGTTTTTCTTTTCTCCTTGAGGTGGGGGCGTGGTCTCATGCAGGAGCTGACTGCCATCCTCTCTGCTATGACACTGTCTGGCCCACATGGAGTCATAGATAGATTAGCTTTTATACTGTACTGTCATTCAACAATACATAAAATGCATAATTGAACGTAATCCCGTGCCACTGTTTTACTGGAATCTAAAACTATAGTCCTATAGTTTAAGAAACATAATACTAAAATGCTACTAAAACACCACTACTTCACTAATAAAATCACAGTCAGTCAGTCAGTTCTATACATCTCATTCACCCAACCGCTACATAACACCTCATACTAAAGGACAGCAATGATAACAAGCTGTGAGCTTTTGTAATGTTATCCTGTTGATTATGATGGGTCAGGTGTTTGTTGCAGATAGATGTATGTATTTGATTTTATTTCATGATCAATAAAGACAATCAATCAATCAATCAATCAATCATGAGACAAAATCCACCCCAAAATATTGCACAGCATATTTCCTAGAGAATTAGAGACAGGAGGAGGAATATTGATAATTTGAGTGAGTAAGGAGCTGGTTGGTTTAATTTGAGGTTATTTTTCACTCCAAAATAATCATGTTTGAACTGGGGACCCCCACCCTGACAAGCACTTAATTGTAGGAGTTGAGGCATTACATTTAGTTTCACTCTGTTCCACGGATAAATCAGTGGAAAAATACTCCTCCCGCCCAACACTCCCTGCTGAAGGGTGCCGCCCCCAGCCTGTTGTGTGTGCACTGACAAATATCACCCTCCCCGCACGGCTCCCCTCCACCAAACACGGGCCAATTGTGTTCATATAGACGCTCACAAGGCGGGATGCATCACAGTGGATTCAAACACACTATACCACTGCACCATACAAGCTCATTTACAGCTAGTTCGTCTCTCTCTCAGCTATGGCCTAAGGGGTCCCTGGTCTGTCTCTCTCTCAGCTAAGGAGTCCCTGGTCCGTCTCTCTCTCAGCTAAGGGGTCCCTGGTCCATCTCTGCTATGGGGTCCTTGGCCATAGCTGAATGGTTAGAAAGCAAGCCAGAGGTCACAAGTTTGATTCCAGCACTGTGTCAGTGTCATGAGCAAGACTCTTTCCGCCCTAACTGCTCTCCCTCCTTGCTCCTCTGGGGGCAGCACTGAGCTGAGTGAAGCTGAAAACTGAATTTCCCCCACGGGATGAAAATAAGGTCACCAAAAAAAGGCCCTTGCTCTCTAGAGCACTGTTTCTCAACCAGTGGGTCGACACCCAGAAGCAGGCACGGGACCCTAATATATCAGGCCTTGACTTCTTGGTCAACACCAACAATGTGGGTCCACTTGGGTCCAAGATCAAGAATGACACTGATCAATGTGACCCTGTAAATCGAGTGTCATTGTGGTGCTTATGAGTGCACGTGTTGTGTGAGTGCTGCGCATCTGTTGTGCACGTGATTGTTATACTGTACGTAGGCGTACGTCTATCCAAAACTAGATATTCAACTTGATGTTCACAGATGGAACAACAAGATACAGCGACCGGAAAGTTTGTCAAATGTATTTGTTTCCTTGTCACAAGTCCTCCCCCATCATAGTTTGGGTTTCTTCCTCATACCTTCACTCTTTGAGTTGTGACTTAATTATCGTTGCCAGCTTCCTTATCTTCTCCACCAGTTATATAACAAACATACATCATTGTGTTTTATATTACGGAGAAACAATACAGGATAATGGCTGTATAGCAAAACAAAGCATCTAAATACGCCACTCAAATCTTGGAATCGATGTTTTGTTTGAATCTTTCTCTTTTTATTTTATTTTCATGACAAGGACATTTTAATTTTGCTGTTATCCAGAAGGCGTTTGGCAAGAAAGTTAACTTTCAAGGACCCCCATTTTAGGACCCTATAATCTACACAAACACTAAACTGAATCCAATTGCAGACTATTTAGGCTACAGTACTAATGAAACGAGGAGTGAGTTGCAAAATCAGAACAGGCCAGAAGGTGTCAGACTTCCCTGAACACAAAGGTAGTCACAATGTCAAATGACACCTCTGTATAGAATATACACACGGCACACTAGATTGTATGTAAACATTATTTCATTCATTGTAGGCTATGTTGTGTTTTTGTTCCAGTTTTACTATTCTGTGCAAATCTTCGATTAAAGATGAAATAAGGCGACACTAATTGTTTTCTTTTTTCTTTTTTTTTTGTCTCCTTGAGGTGGGGGCGTGGTCTCATGCAGGAGCTGACTGCCATCCTCTCTGCTATGACACTGTCTGGCCCACATGGAGTCATAGATAGATTCCCCCGAACACGGGCCAATTGTGTTGGTATACACTGCACCATACAAGCTCATTTACAGCCAGTTCGTCTCTCTCTCAGCTAAGGGTTCCCTGATCCGTCTCTCTCTCAGCTAAGGGGTCCCTGGTCCGTCTCTCTCTCAGCTAAAGGGTCCCTGGTCCATCTCTGCTAAGGGGTCCTTGGCCATAGCTGAATGGTTAGAAAGCAAGCCAGAGGTCACAAGTTTGATTCCAGCACTGTGTCAATGTCATGAGCAAGACTCTTTCCCCCCTAACTGCTCTCCCTCCTTGCTCCTCTGGGGGCAGCACTGAGCTGAGTGAAGCTGAAAACTGAAGTTTCCCCCTCGGGATGAAAATAAGGTCTCCAAAAAAAGGCCCTTGCTCTAAACCACTGTTTCTCAACCAGTGGGTCGGCACCCAGAAGCAGGCACGGGACCCTAATATATCAGGCCTTGACTTCTTGGTCAACACCAACAATGTGGGTCCATTTGGGTCCAAGATCAAGAATGACACTGTAGTCCAGTAAAAATAAAGCTGAGGTTGGAAAAAATTGTGTTATTTAGTTTTTCAACTGATTCTGACAGGAAATTAGGTCTACTAGCCAGGATAAAAAATCTACCATAATCTGCTCACTGCAAATACCCACAGTGGCCAAATCAAGTTGGGCTCCCATCGACTTTCTATACAGGAGGAAAATACCCAGAAAAAAATCTGCTTTAAGTAGGATGTGAGGGGTCTAACTAGGGGTTTGTCATGATGCTGAATCCATTGCAAGCATTTGTTTTGCACAAAAAACATTCATTGGCCCCAGAAAACGCCCACAAAACTGATGAAAAGTGATGACTCATCACTTTTCATCACTAAACCATCATTTTCTGGGGCCATTTTTAGCCCAAGGAATGTTTTTTGTGCAAAATAAATGCTTGCAATGGATTCAGCATCATGACAAACCCCTAGTTAGACCCCTCACATCCTACTTAAAGCAGATTTCTTTCTGGGTATTTTCCTCCTGTATAGAAAGTCGATGGGAGCCCAACTTGATTTGGCCACTGTGGGTATTTGCAGTGAGCAGATTATGGTAGATTTTTTATCCTGGCTAGTAGACCTAATTTCCTGTCAGAATCAGTTGAGAAACTAAATAACACAATTTTTTCCAACCTGAGTGGATTTTTTTCCTAGAATTACTAGACTACTGATCAATGTGACCCTGTAAATCGAGTGTCATTGTGCTGCTTATGTGTGCACGTGTTGTGTGTGTGCTGCGCATCTGTTGTGCACGTGATTGTTATACTGTACGTAGGCGTACGTCTATCCAAAACTAGATATTCAACTTGATGTTCACAGATGGAACAACAAGATACAGCGACGGGAAAGTTTAGTCAAATGTATTTGTTTCCTTGTCACAAGTCCTCCCCCATCATAGTTTGGGTTTCTTCCTCATACCTTCACTCTTTGAGTTGTGACTTAATTATCGATGCCAGCTTCCTTATCTTCTCCACCACGGCTCCTCTCCTCCGAACACGGGCCAATAGACGCTTACAAGGCGGGGCGCATGCACTGACAAATATCACCCTCCCTGCCCGGCTCCCCTTCTCCGAACACGGCCTATTTTGTTGGTATAAACCAGGGGTAGGCAACCTTAGGCACGGGTGCCAACATTGGCACAGGGGAGGGTGATCACTGGCACACTGGCAGAAGTTTGAGAGATAGAATTTATATTTTAAAATCAAATAAAAGTAACTCGCCTAAATTGCAGCAAATTACATCCTGCACGTTATTCTACATTCATTAAAAGTCTGAACTTTGACTGGGGAGGGAGTCGGGGAGATACTGTAGGTGGGTTATTGCTCTGAGTCTAATGATCGTTATAACATTGCCCATTTTAATGGGGTGTCATTAAAATGTATGTTGAGTGTTGACTATCTAGAAAATAAAAACATGGCACTTCATTTCAAAAAGGTTTGCTGACCCCTGGTATAGACGGTCACAAGGTGTGATGCATCGTTTGGATTCGAACCATCAGCCTGGCGGGCAGACATTTTACCACTGAACCACACAAGCTCATTTACAGCTGTTTCGGCTCTCTCTCAGCTAAGGGGTCCCTGGTCCGTCTCTCTCTCAGCTAAGGGGTCCCTGGTCCGTCTCTCTCTCAGCTAAGGGGTCCCTGGTCCGTCTCTGCAAAGGGGTCCTTGGCCATAGCTGAATGGTTAGAAAGCAAGCCAGAGGTCACAAGTTTGATTCCAGCACTGCATGTGTCAAAGTGTCCCATGCATGAGCAAGACACTTTCCCCCCTAACTGCTCTCCCTCCTTGCTCCTCTGGGGGCAGCACTGAGCTGAGCACGGGCCTTGACTTATTGGTCAATACCAACGATGTGTGTCCATTTGGCATTATTCAAGATCAAGAATGACACTGCCTGTAAAACAAGTGTCAAACCGCTGTTTTAGGACCCTATGATCTACTCAAATTGTAAAGGGACATACACAAACACTAAACGGAATCCAATTGCAGACTATTTAGGCTACAGTACTAATGAAACCAGGGGAGAGTTGCAAAATCAGAACAGGTCAGTAGGTGGCAGACGACCTTGAACACAAAGGTAGTCACAATGTCAAATGACACCTCTGTATAGAATATACACATGGCACACTAGATTGTATGTACATATTATTTCATTCATTGTAGGCTATGTTGAATTTTTGTTCCAGTTTTACTATTCTGCGCAAATCTTTGAATAAAGATGAAATAAGGCGACACTAATTGTTTTTTGTTAATTTTTTCGTCTCCTTGAGGTGGGGGCGTGGTCTCATGCAGGAGCTGACAAAACAAGGTGGGGATGGTCTAGTTTTGTGTGCACGCTCCTGCAGCCCCTGATTGGCTAGTTACAAAGTAAGGCGGACTTTGTCTCTCTCGCATCATGTCTCATGTGAGCACATCTCATTCTCCATGCAGCAACAGAACAGAAAACATGGGTCTTATTGCATACTGAGGGCTCCTGGGGGTGCATTCCCGAGGTTTCTGTCTTTGAATAGGAATGTCACCTGATGTGCTGGTAGCTGATAGTTTGGGTATACTGTAAACAGTGACAGTGACTCCCCCCTCCCCAGCTCCCCTCCACCCCTCATTTTGGAACCTCCCATCATGGAATCTGGCCAAGCCAGGCTAGAGCCGACTGCCATCCTCTCTGCTATGACACTGTCTGGCCCACATGGACTTATGGACAGATTACTTAGATTAGCTTTACTGTCATTCAACAACACATAAAATGCACATTTGAACGGAATTTCCGTTACTGGAATCTAAAACTACTATACAGTAGTTAAAATAATGCTAAAAATACTACTAAAGCACCACCAATTCACTAATAAAATCACAGTCACCAAACAGCACCAAACTACATGACATCATAGGACCACAATGTAAACAAGCTGTAAGCTTTTTTTACGATTACAGATAGATGTACAGTATGTAGAACGTATATGAGTTTATGTCACGATCAATAAAGACATCAATCAATCAAATCAAATTCCACCCCAAAATATTGCACGGTATATTTCCTAGACCTAGAGGAATAGAGAAAGGAGGAGGAATAGCAAGAATTTGAGGAGAAAGGAGGAGGTTGGTTTGGAGGGGGGGATGTTCGAGACCACGTCGTAAGCAGTAAGAACAAGTAGTAAGTGACAGATTGCCTGTGTATTTCTACTGTGGTGAGTCCCCCTGGAACTCCCTAAAGGACCCCTTGGGGGTCCCAGTGCTATAGAGGGGTTTTGACGTCACGTTTTGACTCTCACATTAGCTCCAAAAGACCTTCCAACCTAATCATCAAGACTCAGCCTAGATCACTGAAGACTCCTGCTCTAGACCACTGTTTCTCAACCAGTGGGTCGGCACACATAAACAGGCACAGCACCCCAATATATCGTGGGTCCATTTGAAACCTTCTATGAGAATCACTATTCAAGACTGATAGAACACCGACCAATGTGACCCTGTAAATCAAGTGTGTGTGTGTGTGTGTGTGTGTGTGTGTGTGTGTGTGTGTGTGTGTGTGTGTGTGTGTGTGTGTGTGTGTGTGTGTGTGTGTGTGTGTGTGTGTGCTGCGCATCTGTTGTTCACGTGAGCGTTATACGTGGGTCTATTCAAAACTAGATATTCAACTTGATGTTCACAGATGGAAAAATACAGAGAGCGAGAGAGAGAGAGAGAGAGAGAGAGAGAGAGAGAGAGAGAGAGAGAGAGAGAGAGATGCATCTCTCCACCATCATAGTTTGGTTTATTTCCTCATAACTTCACTCTCTGCTAGTTATGACTTAATTATCGTTGCAGTTTCCTTATCTTTTCCACCATGCAGTTATATTATAACAGACATCACTTAGTTTCATGTTTTATTTTACAGAGATACAGTACGGGACAACAGCTTTATAGCAAAACAAGCATCTAAATACACCATACAAATTACAAAATGTTAATTTCTTTTGTCTCTTTCTTTCTTTTTTGACAGGGAAAATGTAATGCACTGTAATCCAGAAGGCAAGAAAGTTAACTTAAAGGGGCACTCCACCACTTTTCAACCTATGTTTCAATCTGACCAACTTGCCCCCACTCCCACCAGAATCATAGAGCACCCGCACACCAGCCCGGACAACCCCCTGAACCAGCCCATTAGCGAAGCTGAGATTGTGAAAGCCTTGCAAGCGGCTAAGACTCGTAAAGCCTATGGATATGATGGGATACCTGCTGATGTTCTGAAAAATGGTAACGCACTCAGTCTACTGCACACACTCTTTAACCAATGCTTCCTTTATGGTGTAATCCCAGAGTTATGGAAATATGGTATCATCAACCCTATTTACAAAGGGGGCGGAAAGGACAAAAGAATACCCCTAAACTATCGGGGAATTACTCTGACCTCTGCTATATATAAATTGTTATGTTGTGTGTTACAGAATAGGGTCTCAGAGTGGACAGAGTCAAATTGTATTATAGCAGATGAGCAAAACGGTTTTAGAAAGAAAAGGAGTTGCTTAGACCATATTGCCACTCTAACTAACATCATAGACACAAGGAAAAAGTTAAAGAAATCCACTTTCTGTTCATTTATAGATTTTTCCAAAGCGTTTGACCATATAAATAGGAGCATGTTATGGGAGAAGCTGGCCGCTCTGGGCCTACAGGGAAAGATACTAAATTGTCTCATTGCTCTGTATGAAAATGTGAAATGCTGTGTCCGTGTAAACGGTAGCCTTACAGACTGGTTCCCTGTTGACATCGGCCTAAAACAAGGCTGCATTTTATCTCCAATTTTGTTCGCTATGTATATAAATGACCTTACTCTGGCTATTAAGGCCCTTGGCAAAGGTGTCTCAATTGCAAATGAGAAAATATCCATACTTCTATATGCTGACGACATAGTCCTCATATCAGATACAGAAGAAGAGTTACAGGAGATGCTAAATCTGGTCCATAGTTGGTGTCAGCAGTGGAAACTAAACATAAATGTAGATAAAACTAAAGTAGTGCACTTCAGAAACCCAGCTGTGCCCATCACTAGCTTTACATTTTTCTGTGGCCCTCTTCCACTAGAGGTCACCAAAGAGTATAAATACCTGGGCTTAGTCTTGACCGAGTGCTTGGACTTTAATGTAACAGTTAAGCTTTTAGCCCTGCACGCAAATAGAGCACTAGGTGCAATTATAGCCAAATGTAAAGTTCTGGGTGGGTTCCCTTATAAATGCTTTACTAAACGTTTTGAATCCATGGTTCTGCCCATCCTGATGTATGCAGCTGCAGTATGGGGTTATAAGAGCTACTCATGTATCAATGCTGTCTTTAATAGGGCATGTCGGTTCTATCTAGGTGTGGGTAAATATACTCCTAACGCCGCTATACAGGGCGACATGGGGTGGAAAACCCCTTGGCAAAATCAGTGGTCTTGTATTTTTTAAAAACTGGCAGAGAATGTGTAGCATGCCTGACACCAGATTATGTAAACGTGTATTTGTGTGGGTGGACCAGAACAGAAGTGTTAAGAACTATGCTCATACTGTTAGAACGCTCATTGGCTCGCTGCACTTACCTCATCTTGCCAACATAGATACCGTACTCACAAGAAGTGATATTAAGTGCCTTGATCAGGCTGTTGCAGTGGCAGATGAGGAGAAGTGGCTTCAGCTAATTAACAAGCCAGAAGGAAATAAACTGCGTACCTACTGTTTCTTTAAGAACAGGTTTGAAACTGAATCGTATGTACAAAGTATTATGTCCAGGCAGCACAGGAGCGCGTTTGCAAAGTTCAGGTGTGGAGTGGCTCCTTTAGCTCTAGAAACAGGCAGATACACAAATACCCCAGCAGATAGTCGCTTTTGTACACTATGTAACACCGGTTCTGTTGAATCTGAGGCCCATGTCCTATTACACTGTGATCTATACAAGGATATCCGGTCAGAACTATTCCTTTCATTATCTCAACAGGTAGAACTTTTCAATGGTCTTGATGATTATAATAAATTGAATGTAATTTTAGCTGGTAAATACTGCACAAATGAATGTGCCAAAGCCTGCCATCTCATTTTAAAAAGAAGATTATCTTTTCTAAGTATTGGTTCATAAGCTGCCCCAACCACGTATTTTGTTTACTTTATGCATTTGTATTTTTCTATTTTATTTTTGTTTTGTACTGTCTGATTCTCTTTCTGTCTGATTTATTTTTCGTTTTTAAATGTGTAACTCTTTATATGTATGTACTTTAATGTACGTTTTAATTTTTGTCTATTTTATGGTGTCTCACAACTCCAAGTGAGTGGTCCTCAAACTATTAAATGAAATGTTGTCTGCTTTTAAAACTGTACAGTCTGAGGAGTGACACCTAAATAAAGTTTTCTATCTATCTATCTATCTATGTTCATATAATTGGTCCTCACTCAAAAATAGTTTTTTTCATTTTTTTTTTTCAGAAGAGGGCTGTGGGCAGGTCAGAAACCCATCGTCTTGTGACATCATCGATTGCCAATCCAGCTTATAGAAACTGCAGGCTTTCTATTCTTGAAAAGTTGCGATTTTAAAGTGGAAGCCATTGTTCTCACGATAATAAAAATCTAAATATCTTTTTCAAAAATATTGATTACATTTTTTTGGGGGAAAATGATGTCACAAGACGATGGATTCTGAACTTCCCACAGCTCTCCTAGGAGACTTGGACTGAGTAGAAAAAAATTGTGATATTTTATCATGAACATTAGTGAGGACCTATTATATGAAGACAGGTTCATATGGTGAACTACTCCTTTAAGGACCCCAGATTTGTATCATTTGTTCACGCCAGATCCCATATACCGTTTTATCCCCCTTTTTATTTCTCAGTTCTCGGGTACCCTAATCTACACTCAATTCTAAATTAATGTAAATCCCTCAATGATCATTTAACTCTTAATTCACTAATAAGAGACCACACCTCTACTCACGTTTAACACATTTTATTCACCAAAATCAGATGTATGTGTACCTATATGTATCTATACAGAGGTGTCATTTGACTTTGTGACTATCTTTGTGTTGAGGGACGTCTGCCACCTACTGGAGTGTTATGATTTTGCAACTCACTCCTCATTTCATTAGCAGCCTAAATGTTTAGTGTTTTTCAGTGTGCTGAATCTCAGTGTGTGGGAATGTTTGGTGCTGCCATTGTTCTGCTCTTCCCTTGACCAGAAGCCCACAGCTTTCTAATTCTGTGCAAATCATCGAGTAAAGATGAAAGATTATAGATAGATTAGCTTTATTGTCATTCAACAATACATAAAATGCATTCATTGAACGAAATTATGTTCCACTGGCTTACTGGAATCTAAAACTACAGCCGAGCCCACGCGAGCCCATGGCATCTCACCCCTGATCATGGGTCAGATGTTTTTTTACAGATAGATGTAGGTATATGATTGTATTTCATGATCCATCAAGTCAATCAATCAATCAATCAATCAATCAATCAATCAATCAATCGACAAATTCCACCCCAAAATATTGCACAGTATTTTTTCCTAGAGAATTACAGGAGGAGGAATATTGATAATTTGAGGAGTAAGGAGCTGGTTGGTTTAATTAATAATTTGTAATTATCGTTGCCAGCTTCCTTATCTTCTCCACCAGTGATATAACAAACATATATGTTTGTTTTATTTTATAAAGATACAGTGCAGGACAATGGCTATAAAGCAAGACAAAGCAACTAAATACACCACTCAAATCTTGGAATCAATGTGTTATGTTATTGTTTTTGTCTCTTCTGTTTTCTTTTCATGACGAGGGAAATTTAATTTCACTGTTATCCAGAAGGACCCTATAATCTACTCAAATTGTAAATGAACATACACAAACACTAAACGGAATCCAATTGCAGACTATTTAGGCTACAGTATTACAGTTTTTTTCGATTGCTAAAACACATTTTTCAAAACTGTACGTTTGTTTCAAAACTGCACACACAAAACTCCAAACATCAAACACAAATTGCTAAACCCTGGCATCCCTTTGCAAAACAACTCTTTGCCATCAAATCTCTTAACATGTTCACAAAATGGAACTCGTGTTTTCATTTGGTAAACACAGCCATATTTTCACATGACACACACATGCATTCATTGAATAAACACAACTAGCTTTTGGCTGAACACTACCAAGCATGAACAGAACACTGAAGAGCAAAATTGAAAACACAATTGTCGAAATGGAACACACTGAATGAATGTCAATTACTCTGGTAAATGAACCAATTCCCTTTTTGTAAAATGACCCAGTGTATGCCCACTAATCTCATAGACAAACATAAAACAGCACACAAACATGCAGACAAAACATTTTATTGACTGTAGGTCCAAACGTTTACCCCCAAACACTCCAAACACACAACGCCTCGCATCGCGAGGCGTTGTGTGCTTGTAGATCGGCTGTTTTCAATAGTTTTGTGCGACAGTCTTGTATGATGTAGCAGGGCTTTGCTTTACCAAAAGACGTACACATTTGAAACTTGGAGATACAAGTTTTCTGCCCGAGAGTGACAATATTTTAGTGATTACAGTATGTTGCGAGGAAAACGTTGAGATAATAGCCATTTTGGTTAGAACTGACTGAAAATAACTTTGTACTTCAAGTTTAAAATTATACTAAATAATATTTTGTCCAAATAAATTCCAAATATTATCAAATGATCTCGCGGCACCCCTGGACTGCCGTTGTGGCACCCCAGGGTGCCCCATCACCCACTTTGAAAACCCCTGGCCTAGAGTGCCGCATGAAGCCCTGACAGGCCTCAAAGCCCACATCTCCACAAGACTCCTCCACGGCCTGAAGCAGTGGGACCTGGCTCTGAATTGCTCGCCTGACCCGAAAGTTTAGAGATTTGAATATTTGTGTGTTGTGGATTGATGCTTTGAGATTTTATGTGAGAAGTGTGTGCAAACCTGAAAAGTGTGTCTTGTGTTTTGACAACAAGGTGATGTGAAATGTACATCAGAGTGTAAAGAAGGAAAGTCAGAGTCTAATATGATAAGGAAATCTAAAGTAGTAACAAATTGAGTCAAGCGATTGGGGACAGAAGTAAAGGTTGTGAAAATTGTGCCAAATTTTTGAAAAATGTGTTTTAGCAATCGAAAAAAACTGTAATGAAACGAGGAGTGAGTTGCAAAATCAGAACAGGCCAGTAGGTGGAAGACCTCTATGAACACAAAGGTAGTCACAATGTCAAATGACACCTCTCTACACCACATCCCTTTGAGTGTAGAGATGGAATTTGAACACTCTCAGAGTAACAGACCTGTTATGGTATTTCAGGGCTAGCTCTTTGTGTGTTTCTGTTAATATTATATTGTCCGCTAATTTTGTATGTGAAAAAAAAAAAAACGTTTGGACAAAAATGTCCACCACAAGCCAGCATGGAAATGACCCTTGAATGACATCATAAGATAAGGTGACTCTCCACCAAACAGACTACTTCAAACCAGAGGCGTCACAGTGGTACTGAAGCCCGTATCAGAGTGTACAGTGGAGAGTTATCCACCGCAAATTTGAGGTTGAAAGCTTTCCACCTCAAGTCAGAAAATAAGTGCAGGACATCATAGTCACTCACGGTGGAGTCCTGTACACCGTGACTGACTGGTCTAGATCGACCAATCAGTGAACGGGGTGTAGAGCCTGTCTGTCTGATAGTAAAAACAGAGAGATGTGTTGGGACTTGCGGTGTAAAGCTCTCCACCGCGAGGAATGATGTAACGTTGTAGTTTCATGACTCAAAAAGACTCGAAAAGACTACACCGCGGTGTAAAGCCTTCCACCGCCCAGGCGACTATGATGCCGGCTTGAGTTACCGGGGCCCAAGGTGGAAGGACCTTAATTATTTTATGCTTTAACTATTGAAAAATAGCAGATATACAAGCTCGAAGCTGTGAGCTTGTATATCTGCTATTTTTCAATAGTTAAAGCAAAATATAGTGCATAATAATGCGTTCCCAGTCTAAATGACTGGGAATGAAGAACATTCATGGGGGGCCCGCAGTGAATCCTTGTACCCAGGGCCCAGAATTTGGTGTGACGCCCCTGCTTCAGACTACAACAGACTACAACAGACTACAACAGACTACAACAGACTACTTCAGACTACAACAGACTACAACAGACTACTTCAGACTACAACAGACTACAACAGACTACTTCAGACTACAACAGACTAGCACAAGTTGGCATTGTTTACTGTCAGCCGAAGCCACATTGAATTCAGACATAACTCTCCACACCAGGAGCTGGTCTGCACCGTCCAGAACCCTCTATGAGAGAGTCGCGCCAACTCCGTTCACTTCATGGGGCCAGGTCTTCTACAGTACATACACATATATTGGCGACAAATCAAAGTGCGAACTGGACGTTTACAGAATGCATTGGAGTCTATGAGGGGAAAGTGACATATCGAGTTACATGAAGCGCGTGACCAGCACTGTTTCTGACCATGCACTGGGTTAGAACTCTCTAGTACAAGGCTCTGGCACGGTACCGGCCAGCCAGTGTTGCCAGATCTGCATGTTATGAGCAACTTTGGGATTGTTTTCCTGTAAAGTCGCTTGTAAACATTCATAGTTGTGGTTGCTTTAGTTTGGGCTTTTTCTGAAGTGTAGTTGCTTATTTGGGCTTGTTTTCAAGATTCTTTTAGAAAATAGTTGATGTAATAATAGGGCTAATAAACTGGTCACTTCTTTTGGGCTTGTTTTCATAGACATGGTCACTAGAGTTTCACTCAAATAAATCAGGCAACACAGGAGCCTCCAGTTTCAGCTCGCAACAAAACAAAAAAAAAACACACTTATTATTTTCACTAGCTTAGCTTTGGAGTTTGGTTGGTATTAGGTCCTTTAATGAACTCTGTTTAAGAACATTTACTGTAGAGGCAGCGTTGCACTAGCCCGTGTTTGTGCACTGTGTGTGTGGCATGCTTGTTTTAGGCCTAGAATTATTGAATTATTGAATGCTTTAACCAGTGAAAATAGCAGATAATACAAGCGCACAGCGCGAGCTTGTATATCTGCTATTTTTGAAAAAGTCGTGAAAATGTGTGCAAATCTTTGAATATATGTATTTTCAAAGCGAACGTTTGTAACTCAAATTTTGCTTCTGGGTGGTCTCTGGAACTAAATATTTTGAGATGCGGATCCGTGGCCAAATAAATATAATTTTGGGGGTCCTTCACATGAAAAGGTTTGAGAACCACTGACATAGCAGTCTCTCAAGAACAGACTAACTGAGCTCCAGTTAAGTGAAAAGGACCTTTTCTTTGACGATGGCTGGCCAGATTGCTGACATACAAACATGGGTTCTTAGAAGGATTCAAATCTTAGAATCTTAGAAGGATTCAAAAATGTATAGAATCGGGTCAAAATTCTAATTTTCACGATTTTTCAAAAATAGCAGATCTACAAGATCGCAGCGCTGCACTCGGTGCCGCGCTGTGAGCTTGTATATCTGCTATTTTTCAATAGTTAAAGCATAAAAGAATGATACACAATAATGTGTACCCGTTCTGAATGGGTTAAACAACACAAACCTGTACCGTGACTGGCTCAATTAGCACACAGTGCTTTCTGGACAGAGCAGCTTAACCACTTTAAAGAGACATGAAACCCTGGGCTGATTTTGTAGTTCAGGAGCAGAGGGTCAAAACACGACAGGATTAAATAAGACTGACCTTGGCACGACGACGCTTGTAGGTCTGCTATTGACGTATCTGACGTTCCCGGCATGCAACACCATACAGTACACCATCATGCAATAGAGAATACAGACATACATACAGTTTTACATTTGCTGTAATTTCTTAACACAGGGTTCCCACACATTTTTAGCAATTCATTTCCAAAACCTTTCCAAAACATTTCCAGAATATTTAACCCAATTTCCAGGACTATATAACAATAATTCAGCCCAATAACAAGTCGCTTACTCCTATGCGCAATGCCCAAAGACAGGTAGTGTATGCCAGTGGTTCTCAACCTTTTCAGGCTGTGACCCCTGAAATAATCATATTTTAACTGGGGACCCCCCACCCTGACGAGCACTAAGAGTTGAGGAATTTTGTATAACAGGTTTCTATTGTGAAAATAGCCGATCTACATGCTCAGAGCATCATCACACCTTCTGTGAACAAGGAGCCCTCAAAAATCAAGTAAATACAATCGGAAAAAAGCCTTGGCAGTAATCTACATTAAGGCATGTTTTCACTACAGTTCCGGAATTTTTCCTGCAAAATAATTAGCATAATCATTTTCAACTTGCCGGGAGTTTTGTTTTTTGGGTGTTTTCACATGAGCAAAAATGCTGGCAAAATACATCGTTTTCACTACTAAACCATCACGGAATGAAAAACCGTGTTGCCAGACTTTGCGAGAGAAATAAGCAACCAGGTGTACGAAAATAAGCCCCAAAAAGTGATATTATCTAGGCCACAAAAGCAATTTAAAACTATAAGCATCGCCACATCAGCTACTTGACAATTACCGATCTAAAAGATCACAACAAATAAAAAGCAGACAGAAACGATCAATACATACAAGCAACTTTACGGAAATCAAGACCATAGTCGCTTATAATTAGCAAACATGGCAACCAGTGCTTACCACACCGTCTGCGTCTGGATGCTTGGTCGCTTGCTAAAGCAGCAGCGAGTCACGTCTGTTCGTCTCTCCTTTTCTCTCTCACCAATGGATTTAACAAGTTACAAGAAATATTCTTCATGAAACAACACATGTGAACCTTATGTGTGTCACATAAGGTTCAGAAAGGATCGCTTATGCAACGTGTTGCACATGTGGGATTGTGGGCTTGTTTTTTTTTTCTTCACGCGTCACCGATGGATGCTGGTCATCCACTCGCTCGCTGCTCAGTAAAACACTTTACGACGAGAAACTATTAACTAATGATGCCGCTCTTTGAGTTGGTAGCTTCCAACTTTCATCACAGCATAGGCCAAATGAGCGCATTGTGTCTCACTCAGACAAAAAATAGGCTATAGCACCGTAAAAAAAGTTGGTAAAGATTCCAGCTTTTATCACATTACGAGCGCATCGCGCTCCTGTCTCCAGAGCGGACTTGTATCAAAACCCACACAGCTTAATTACAAATAGGCTATAGAATAATTTTGAACCATGCATTGATCTAGCATTAAGCTTGCATTTCTCGACGTCTGTCTTCTGTGTTTGGCTGGTTAGCCTGGCTTACATAACATTCGAATGCAATATGGATTCTGAAGCTTTCAATCCCAATTACAATGCTTTAACTGTTAATATTGGCTCCTTGCGTGCACCTGCTTGTCCGAAAAAAGTAAAAATCACGGTATGCCGTTTTCACTGTGGGGATATTTCTATTCTGCCGGGACTTTAGGCAAAAATTACTAGGTATTTTCCCGTCACGTTTGGGACACCAAAACTCACGGAAGACAAAATAAGTGGCCGTTTTCACATGGCGTGAATTTCAAAATTGCCGTCATTTTGGAAAAAACTTCCAGAAGTTTGACTCAGTGAAAACGGGGCTTTAGTTATGGCAAAACTATGCTCAAAGTGGAAAACTACAAAAGAGCAAAATCAGCCTAGAGTTCCATGCCCCTTTTAAGCCCTATTTTATACGGTACTTTGTCTCACAGCGAAAAATAGTGCAGTTGAGCACATAGTACAAGTACAAGTAGAAAGGCTATTTTCCAACAGTCTTTGCCTATAATGCCCAACATGGGGACACCTGGGTTTAAAGTGCTTAAGGGTTGAGGTGGATGTGCTTTGTGGTACATGTTATGGTACATGATATTAATGGTACAAATTATGGTACATATTATGATACATAATTATTATGGCAAAAGAATGGAATATCATCTGCAACAGTTACACTGGGAATGTGATACAGAGGCTGTTTGAACCTATGCAGAAAGAATCACACATGCACTGTGTGCAGTTTACAGTTTACAGTTTAGGCATTTAGCAGACGCTTTTAATCCAAAGCGACTTACAATAAGCAGATACAACATCGCAATAATAAACAAGATAATAGGTCAGTACATTAACAGCAATATAACAATGTAAATGGATATCTATCTAGAGAAAAACACAATATAATCAAGTTCTAAAGAAACCTAACAAACAAATGTTAACTAGCTTCATGTATGGTCATTGATTTTACTGTAGTGCTAAGGGTTTAGGTGGA
Organism: Nannobrachium achirus; assembly: GCF_963921795.1. Lineage (NCBI taxonomy): Eukaryota > Metazoa > Chordata > Actinopteri > Myctophiformes > Myctophidae > Nannobrachium > Nannobrachium achirus. The sequence goes on along the minus strand of NC_137813.1, from coordinate 7,973,999 downwards.
GTCTGAAAAGGTGAGTCTTCAGTCCACGGCGAAAGGTAGCGAGTGAGTCCGTTGTTCTAAGTGCGACAGGGAGTTTATTCCACAACTTGGGAGCCAAGAGGGCAAACTGTCTCGGACGAGTGGATTTTTGCCCTGGAGTTTTTAGCGAGGGTTCGGTCAGCATCCCTGTGTTGGCTGATCTAAGTGAACGAGTGGGGGTGTAGGGGTTGATCAGCTTTTGGAGGTATGGAGGAGCCATACCTTTGGCTGCTTTGAAGGTCAGCATCAGTGTTTTGTATTCCATGCGGGCCGCAACCGGGAGCCAGTGGAGGCTGCGGAGAAGGTGTGCTATTATTGTATCCATAGGCGATGCATTGTTAAAGGAGCGCTTCTTTCCACTGGAGACGACGGAGGTGTGCCGTCTCAAGCAGACTTGACGTAGTGCTCCCTAATCCCTACCTCCGGTTCAGCCAATCACAAGCTGCGGCCAACAAGGCATCTCCTACTACGGACACCATAGTCGCGCGCTATATCTGTATCTCACTGCACTCATTCCATTTAGATCCACACATTCCTCCCTTTATGTCCGTGTGAGGAGCACCAGCCTGGTTCCACTCCCAGTTCCACAGGCCTCTATAGTGCTGGGATCTGGATCCAACGTTCCTGGTTCGGAACCTGGTGGTTCCGAACCAGGAATCATTCCTAAATCACATTTAGGAACAGTTTAACTTCCAGAACCGGCTTTTATCACACTGTCAGACAGAGCTGTGTGTGTGTGTGTGTGTGTGTGTGTGTGTGTGTGTGTGTGTGTGTGTGTGGACTTACAATACCGGGTGGTTCACAAGCCTTTTAATTCCATGGGCCAACCATAACTCTGAGAGTGTACAAATGCACGGGTCCATTTGGTTCCATTTGTACACTCAAGAGTTACAGACCTGTAAGGCTCCATATGGATCCCCCAGTAGGAATCGTTAAAGGGATATTTCACTGTCAAATAAACGTAACATTAAATCAATATAGAAAAGATATACATGAAAAAAGTAATGGAAATCCTCACGCACCAGAAGGACATAATAATAATGTGTGTGGTTGGCCGTACTTTTTAATACATTTTTTATATATATTTTTTTAAATGGTTATTTTAATTGAAAGTGAAAAACCCCTTTAAAGTGAACCGTTAAGGAATGAGACCATTAACATGGAATCGTTAAGGAACCGGACAAGTTAAAAACCTAAAGGACCCCCAACCCTACAGGAGTCTCAGGGCCTGAGGAGACCCCACTCCAGGGCTCACCATGGCGTGGGGAGGGGGCTCAGGGTCTGAGGAGACCCCACTCCATGGCTCACGATGGCGTGGGGAGGGGGCTCAGGGTCTGAGGAGGGGGCTCACCATGGTGTGGGGAGGGGGCTCACCATGGTGTGGGGAGGGGGCTCACCATGGTGTGGGGAGGGGGCTCACCATGGTGTGGGGAGGGGGCTCACCATGGTGTGAGGAGGCGGCTCACCATGGTGTGGGGAGGGGGCTCACCATGGTGTGGGGAGGGGGCTCACCATGGTGTGGGGAGGGGGCTCACCATGGTGTGAGGAGGCGGCTCACCATGGTGTGGGGAGGGGGCTCACCATGGTGTGGGGAGGGGGCTCACCATGGTGTGGGGAGGGGGCTCAGGGTCTGAGGAGGGGGCTCACCATGGTGTGGGGAGGGGGCTCACCATGGCGTGGGGAGGGGGCTCAGGGTCTGAGGAGGGGGCTCACCATGGTGTGGGGAGGGGGCTCAGGGCCTGAGGAGCCCCCACTGCAGTGACAGCATGGGCGTGGGGAGGGGGCTCACCATGGCATGGGGAGGCGGCTCAGGGCCTGAGGAGCCCCCACTCAGGGTCTGAGGAGCCCCCACTGAGGAGAGGGGGCTCAGGGTCTGAGGAGGCCCCACTCCAGAGGGGAGGGGGCTCAGGGTCTGAGGAGCCCCACTCCAGAGGGGAGGGGGCTCAGGGTCTGAGGAGGCTCCACTCCAGAGGGGAGGGGGCTCAGGGTCTGAGGAGGCTCCACTCCAGAGGGGAGGGGGCTCAGGGTCTGAGGAGGCCCCATTCCAGGGCCAGCATGGCGTGGGGAGGGGGAACTCTCTCCTTGGGCTTCTTGAACTTGTCCTTCTCCTTACGCAGGACCCTCAGCACCTCCACGGGGTCCGTCTTCCCCGTGAACCTCTGGACCCCTTCCTCCCTACACACACACACACATATATACACTGTGAACCTCTGGACCCCTTCCTCCCTACACACAAACACACACATATATATATATATATATATATATATATATATATATATATATATATATATATATATATATATATATATATACACGCCATATACACTGTGAACCTCTGGACCCCTTCCTCCCTACACACACACACACACACACACACACACACATATCTATACATATATACACTGTGAACCTCTGCACCCCTTCCTCCCTACACACAGCAAAAGGGACGTTCAAGGTGGTGTTAAAGTAAGTACAGTGGTATTTCATTGTTTAAAACAGGTGTTAAATAGCTCTGTGTTCCCAAAGCAATCGTTGCTAGAGTACAGAGTTGTTTGTTCAGTAACAGGGGTCACTCCAGTAAACGTAAATATTTCACCCGATGAATTTGGTGAATTTGGAAGCGATGAAACAAATGAGCAGACAAAATTGGAACTGGAACGCAAGCAATGTCAACTGTCATTGTGAAAAATAGCTGGTTTATTAAATAGTTTATTAAATAGCTGGAGAGACAGGGAAACCTCTGCTACTGAAAAAAAATACACTATAGCAATAACTACTATAAGACTATTTAACCTTTATGTTTAAAGGAGCTATAGTCAACTTTTTCACTGTAGGGCCGCCACTTTGTTTACATCCTAGTCTAGGATGTAAACAAAGTGTCGGTCTGACAATGGCCAAAATGATTATTTTATCATTATGTTACGCTTTTTGTGGTCATTTTTTAATAGAAACACATATATGAAGCTTATTTGTTTATAAAATATTTTCGAAACATTATTTTTATTTTAGCATCCGTTTTTCAAGAAAATGTTGACTATAGCTCCTTTAATACAAAGTAACATAACTTACAGCCCCAAAACACAATGAAGAATAAAGGCTTGTCCATTTTAGACATAAACACAGGATCTGTACTGTGTGTAGTATATTTAAACTGCATATCTGCATACTGTCTGTACATAGCGTACGTGTGAATTATCTAACCATAACTGCAAACATGCTGCTTACACACTACACACCCTACACACGTATAAAGGACTTACGAGAGTCGTAGAAAAGGGTTGTATTCAAACTCCTCCACTAAGGTAGATGGCACTGTGGGCTTGTCCTCGTCATCTCTAGCCTGCAGACACAGGGAGCCACGTACAGTAGATCAGTGGTTCCCAAACCAAAAGATTTGCCAAAATGGCCTGTAATGCTGTTCGTTTGGCATTCACTCTCATTTTGGGCTTCAAGTGCTGGCACTTTTGCGGGCCTAGGATGGCTCAATGTAGAAGAGAGGGTTAAACAATTGAAAATGGGTCTGACTTTCAAAATAGTCAACGCAAATCTATCATCAACCCCCACAGTGCCTGTATATTTGACTAAACACCTCTAAAAAGTAAGCGACACCCACAACTACAACACCAGAGGGAGCGCAAACAACGATTTAATAATAGAAACCCAAAGTACAAAAATGGGGAAATTCTCCTTTTACAATACAGCCACTGAAGTGTGGAATTCCTTGACTATTTCCCTTAAAACAAGTAACTCGCTGGCCTCCTTTAAAACGGCCCTGAAAAATCATCTGTCAGGAGGTCAGAGGCGTAGGTAGTCATAATTTTTCCCTGGTGAAAAGTGATTATTTTTGTTTTGCCTCCTGCACCGAACATACTGTATATGTGAATTATTTATTATTATCAGTTACAACGAATATTGCCATGTTCTGTAAATTGAGTGCCTAGGACTTCCAATGGAATCAAGACTGTAAAATGACTTATTGGGATGTTCCTATTGGTCAGAATGCTTTTAGCCGTGCCAGTGCTGTGCTGCATTTCTTTTTTTAAATATGTCCACTGTACATGTGTGTAAATTCATTATGCCAATAAAATAATCAATCAATCAAAGTTGTGTTCCAGTCACAGGTGTGTGCCAGCAGTTACAGGTGTGTGCCTAGCACCTGAGCATGGGTTCTGCCAGAATTTGGGACCTAACGCTATCCTACAGGATGACAACCATCGCCCCCACAGAGCTAGGATCATCAGAGAGTACCTCATCCAATTGAACACTTGTGGGATCAGCTTGGGCGAGCAGTACGTGCTAGACTGAGTGACCAACAGAACCACGTTGGCTAACTTGTGACAAATCCTGGTTGAGGAATGGGATGCCACCCCACAGCACTGCAGAATGTGGCTAGGTTGGTGACCAGCAGGAGGAGGAGGTGCCAAGCTGTTGTGGCTGCGTATGGATCTTCCACACGCTACTGAGGTCCCTGACACGGAGTGTAAAATTAATATGAAATGCAATAAAAATGCAATCTTCAAAGCTCCAAGCAACACAGGTGAATACCATCAGAAAAGTATTACAGGTAAATTTGGCAATTTTGGTTCGGCGCTACCCACACGTATGGCTGTGTTGTTCATTCCACAAATGCCCGATGCTTACAAGCTGTACCTGGTTGTAAAGGTGATTAATCAACGATAAATATGATATATAATACCAGTTGGTATTATTAAAGGAGAGATACCTGTATAATGGACCGAAGTCAATTCCCCTTACTTTTTGTGCACAGTTTTAGTTGGTATGAACTCTGCAATCAACATGACTTTTTAAAACTACATTTTTATAGTTAGAGTGCTCAGTGTGAACAGATTTTTTTTTAGAACACTTTTTTAAACTACCGGTATATATTTGTAGTTATAGTTCATAGTTATGCTCAGTGTGTAGGGCTGTCACAATTATTACATAATCGTCTAATCGTGCTTATTTGACATAATCGTGATTATTTTTCATGATCGTCATAATCGTTTCCATGTCAAAAATAGTGGAAATAGCAGATCTACAAGTTCACAACGCGTCGCTATTTCCAAAGTTATTTTTTAAGTAGTAAGTTGTCAAATATGTCAGTAATTTCTTTGTATATTTAGGTTATGTGTCATATCTACCATGTACAACTTCAAAGCCTAAAAGCCAAACAGAAATGTAATTATCAACGACAAAAAACACAGTTAAATCGTTAATCGCCAATTATTTGAGTGACAATTAATCGTCATGTAAAATGTCATATCGTGACAGCCCTATCAGTGTGTAAGCCCAACATAATATAACTACAGAATGATCACCCTGGCCCACTATAGTTAATAGTTATGTTCAGTATGAACTAAGCCCAACATATAACTCCAGAATGCTCACCCTGGCCCACTATAGTTAATAGTTATGTTCAGTATGAACTACGCCCAACATATAACTCCAGAATGCTCACCCTGGCCCACTATAGTTAATAGTTATGTTCAGTATGAACTAAGCCCAACATATAACTACAGAATGCTCACCCTGGCCCACTATAGTTAATAGTTATGTTCAGTATGAACTACGCCCAACATATAACTCCAGAATGCTCACCCTGGCCCACTATAGTTAATAGTTATGTTCAGTATGAACTAAGCCCAACATATAACTACAGAATGCTCACCCTGGCCCACTATAGTTAATAGTTATGCTCAGTGTGTAAGCCCAACATAATGAACATATAACTACAGAATGCTCACCCTGGCCCAGGCCCAACATATAACTACAGAATGCTCACCCTGGCCCAGGCCCAACATATAACTACAGAATGCTCACCCTGGCCCAGGCCCAACATATAACTACAGAATGCTCACCCTGGCCTACTATAGTTAATAGTTATGCTCAGTGTGTAAGCCCAACATTTAACTACAGAATGCTCACCCTGGCCCAGCTCAGCATCTCCTTGACCTTCTGGTTGTCCGGCTCCACCAGTAGGGCAAACTTCAGGTTCTTGATGGTGTACTCGTGTCCACAGAACACCTTCTGCAAGAGACAATCAATGCCCATGCCCATCAATCATTTCAGTAAGAATAGTGTGGCTGTCACACAATGCCAAGGCACACCTAAACCTTAATTGTATAGAGCAGTGGTTCTCAACCTTTTCGGGACGCAACCCCCAAAATATTCATATTTTAACTGGGGATCCCCCACCCTACGAGCACTAAGAGTTGAGGCATTACATTTTCTATAACACGGTTCTACTGTGAACATAGCAGATGTATGCTATTTTTTTGAATTTCTGCCTCTAATATTTGACAATTTGGCAAATGTTTAATAAGTCATTTTATAGGTAGTACTTACACTCTAGAAATTCACTTTAGAAATGTGCAGATACCCTCTATGCACTTATGCTGTATACGGCTTTGTTTACTGTTGAGTGAGAAAACAATGTTGCACGTTAAGTTAATGATCTGGGGACCCCCCGAAATAATTTGGGGACCCCCCTGGGTGTCCCGACCCACAGGTTGAGAACCACTGTTTTAACCTCTAGCACCTTTAGGCCTCTTTTCCACCAAAACAACCTTGGTTCTAGAACTGGTTTCCGTTCCTTCTTGGTACAACCAACGTTTAGGTTTCTGAACCAATTCATTTTCAATGGACACACTCTGAACTGGTTCAATATTATGCAGGGGAAAAAAGAACTGAACCGGTTCAACCCCGGTGAAAAAGGGGCTTTAGACTGAGAGCAGTTCTCAGTGGGGATTTTACTTCAGTGGTTAAGAAATGGGGGTCTGTGGCAAAGCACATACATTTGGGGGTCCTTGACATTGTGCCTCTGCGTCATTAGAGAGGCTTCTCTGAAGAAAGACGATGAATGCTGAGTGTTGTGCTCAAACCCCTCACTGCGTCTTGTGTTTTTTTTTTTTTTTTTTCTTTTTTCTTTTTGCTATGACTCCTGTCCTTACATCACCTCTGATCTGAGGCCATGGTGGCAGGCAGCTGTGATGTTAACCATGTTAATGCCAGCTCACTACTAATAAGAACATACGTTTGCCATGCTGGGGTGGCATAGCTCAGGGGGGGAGAAACCGTCATTAGAGCACAAAGGGTTCCCAGTTTGAATCTGGTCTCCCCCTGAGTTAATGTCCTTAATGTTAAGAGTCCTTGAGCAAGACTCTGAAACCCTAGTTGTTGCTCCCGGTTAGCAGGTTGGTGCCTTGCATGTTTTCCTCCACCATCGGTGTATGAATGTGTGTGTGAATGGGTGAATGTAATGCACAATCTATGTAAAGCGCCTTGGATAAAAGCGCTATATAAATGCACCATTTAACATTTATGCTGGCTTGTGGTAGGCATCTTTGTGAAAATTCGATTTTTGCCATGGACATACAAAATGGGTGAACAATAATATTACCAGAATCACATAGAGCTAGACCACATATAAATGACCATTACAGGTCTGTAACTCTGAAGAGGGTTCACATTTGTACACACTCAGGAGTTATGGGGGTCCTTGAAAATAAAACGTCTGAGAACCTCTGACTGCTAATGTGCCATACATAGTGTCATAGAAAATAAGTGTCATACATATTCAGAAGAAAACCCATGGAGACTCACATTCAGTAATTGGGACTTTTAAACATTAACATAGGAACAGTATAATGGTATGTAAAAACAAATTATAGAATTTGGCAAAGTCTTGCCACAGACACATGTGTCCGTGTACGCCTGTACACTACAGCAGGGTTCCCAAACCTTTTGGTCTCAGGACACCCCATAAATATTGTTTTAATCGGAGGCACCCCTACATTATAATTTTCACTCCCAGCACCTTATATTTATAGCATATTGTCGTCGTCGGGTGGAAACCTTGTATGTCCAAAACCGTTCGTTTTGTATTTATCATCTATAAAATGTACTAAACTAGTGAAAACAGCAGATCTTCAAGCACAGTGCTTGTAGATCGGCTGTTTTCTCTAGTTTTGTGCGACAGTCTTGTATGATGAAGCTGGGCTTTGCGACTGAAAGACGTACACATTTGGAGATACGAGGTTTCTGCTTGACAGTGACGATATTTTAGTGATTATGTTGTGAGGAAAACTGACTGAACATAACTTTGTACTTCAAGTTTAAAATGATACTAAATATTTTTTTCAAGTGTCCAAATACGTTCCAAATATCAAATTATCTCGCGGCACCCCTGGACTGCCGTCGCGGCACCCCACCAGGGTGCCCCGTCACCCACTTTGAAAACCCCTGCACTACGGACATATTGATGACCCCTGGTTTTGTACCGTCTCCTGGGGCAGCGTGGTCAGAACCTGGCTCAGGTTGAGGTACATACTGACCGTGTCCTGAGGCAGCGTGGTCAGAACCTGGCCCAGTTGAGGTACATACTGACCGTGTCCTGAGGCAGTGTGGACAGAACCTGGCTCAGGTTGTGGTACATACTGACCGTGTCCTGAGGCAGCGTGGACAGAACCTGGCTCAGGTTGTGGTACATACTGACCGTGTCCTGACTGAGGCAGTGTGGACAGAACCTGGCTCAGGTTGTGGTACATACTGACCGTGTCCTGAGGCAGCGTGGACAGAACCTGGCCCAGTTGAGGTACATACTGACCGTGTCCTGAGGCAGTGTGGACAGAACCTGGCTCAGGTTGTGGTACATACTGACCGTGTCCTGAGGCAGCGTGGACAGAACCTGGCTCAGGTTGTGGTACATACTGACCGTGTCCTGAGGCAGCGTGGTCAGAACCTGGCTCAGGTTGTGGTACATACTGACCGTGTCCTGAGGCAGCGTGGTCAGAACCTGGCTCAGGTTGTGGTACATACTGACCGTGTCCTGACTGAGGCAGCGTGGACAGAACCTGGCTCAGGTTGTGGTACATACTGACCGTGTCCTGAGGCAGTGTGGACAGAACCTGGCTCAGGTTGTGGTACATACTGACCGTGTCCTGAGGCAGTGTGGACAGAACCTGGCTCAGGTTGTGGTACATACTGACCGTGTCCTGACTGAGGCAGTGTGGACAGAACCTGGCTCAGGTTGTGGTACATACTGACCGTGTCCTGACTGAGGCAGTGTGGACAGAACCTGGCTCAGGTTGTGGTACATACTGACCGTGTCCTGAGGCAGCGTGGTCAGAACCTGGCTCAGGTTGTGGTACATACTGACCGTGTCCTGAGGCAGCGTGGACAGAACCTGGCTCAGGTTGTGGTACATCTGCTCTGCCGTGCCCTCCAGGAAGCGCCCGCAGCCGCCCACAAACAGCGTGTCTCCTGAGTGACCACCACAGAGGAAGACACACAGGATGTCACAGAGAGGAGAGGAGGTAGTCACGCGTAGACTATTCCACAATCTCCAAATGCTATATAGAGTCTGGAACTATACCTATACTCCTGAAATCCGGAAATATTATTTCTGATAAGCAGCAAGCTGCAATTGCTTAGATGATTTTGATTTATATTAGGATAAATGTGCGCGACTGTGAAACCAAAACGGAAGTGGGGAGGAGGCTTCACTTCCGCTTCATCGCTTCTCTACACCGGATACTCATGATCAGAACATCCGTCTCCCAGACTGTATGACGGGAGCATCTACAAATTGTGGGAGTCAACAGTCTGGCCACGCGAGACTAGGTGAGGAGTGGACCCTCCCTGTGGTCCCACCACACCACATACAGGAGAACACTTTAACAGTTTTTTGACAATTATTCATATTTAACATATTACATTAATTAATATTACATTAGTTTCACCAGCTCTTTTATGTTATCACACACACACACACACACACACACACACACACACACACACACACACACACACACACACACACACACACACACACACACACACACACACACACACACACACAGAGACGAGGACCTGTGAAGACAGCAGGGGCGTCGGTGCACTCATCCTCCCACACAAAGTAGCACATGTGACCAGAGGTGTGGCAGGGAGTGGACAGACACCTCACGTTGATGCAGCTGAACTGAGAATGAAAGGAAACACCAACACATCAAACCACCATCACATCACACACTGTGTTATTCAGCACCATATCAAACCATCATCACATCACACACTACTGTATTCAGCACCATATCAAACCATCATCACATCAGACACGGTGTGTTATTCAAAGACATGAGAGAACTGAGGTTGTGGAATGAATGATTTGGCATAGTGGGCCCTATTTTCATCCATGCTAAATGCTAGCTCTTGTCCATAGCGTTAGAGCAGGGGTCTTCAATGTTTTCAGGCCAGGGACCCCTTAGCTGAGAGAGAGAGATGAAGCAGGGGCCCCCTCTAGTACATATTGTATAAATGTGTGATGCAGATTTTCATCGATTTCATGGATAGATTCATAGACCTGTTTGACAGCAGTTGGATTTGTGTTTTTAGTTAACTTGACCTTTCACTCTGTACTTGGTCTGCTCTTTTTTACCTCTACACCAAACCTATTTGAACGAAAATAGACGATTTACAAGCTGCGAGGCGTTGAGAGCTTGTAGATCTGCTATCTTTGGCTAAAGTTCTCCTCAGAAAAGGGATGCGAGCGAGGGTTCAAGTTGTTAATTTAAATGAATGATCCTATCACAAAGATTTGGTGGCCCCCCTGTCGTAACTCTGAGGACCCCCTGTTGAAGGCCCCTCCCTGCGTTAGAGGAGTTCTCCTTAACGCTAGGTTTCTCTACATCCGTCCGGACGAGGCTCAGCCTGCACTCCTGTCGTCTGGTCCGAAAATAACAAAAACATTTTCAACAGTGTCAACAAGCATTGACTAGTCAGAAATAGCAGATGTACAAGCTCACAGCGTGTCAATTACTTTGTGCCGTGCTGCAAGCTTGTACATCTGCTATTTCTGACTAGTCAACGCAAGAAATCTAAAAGGAACACACGGTTTTAATGCGTTATGGTTCTTGTATTCAGGCAGGGCTACTCTGTCTACATAAATAATGGACATCGTAGCAGCAACGCATGTCATGGACAACGTCTATGTTTTTTTTTTTTTTAATATTGACTACATCAGTGGTTCTCAAACCTTTTTGGCTGCAGTACCCCCTGATACTGATTTCTGAAGCCGAGTACCCCCTTCCCCTGGCTACAGCATTTTGCTTAGAAAAATAGACATCAGGTCCAGTTCCAATGCCAATATGTTCAAAATAAAACAGCATAATGGCAAATAAACATTGCTTTCTATTCAATAACTGCCAATGTTTTATCATTAACCACACCAGTAAAAGACATATTCCCATTTTCTAGTTTTTCTCCAGTACCCCTGCGTACCCCCTAGGGCAGTGATACTCAAACTCCGGCCCGCAGGCCACTTCCAGCCCGCGGCGCAATTTTGACTGGCCCACTAGCTTAATGTCCTCGAAGTCACGCATCCAACAAGCTTTAAATTGAGCAGATTGGACCTTGCGTTCCCGAGATAATGGCCAAAACATATTGAATGTGGCCATTGAAATCGCCGATTTTCTTTTCTTTTTTTTTTACCAGTGGCTCTGTTTGACTAATTAGCATACCCAAAACGTCATTGTAGGAAATCAATGAATGAGAGGTGTACTGTAGCTCTACTTAACAACTGCATCATTAGCCATTTGGTAGCTAAACAGTCTGGGTAATATCTTTTAAGTAGCTAGATTGTTTGATTTTATTTGAATTTCCTTAGCCATAAGTATCTATTTTCTAAGTTTATATTCTGTAAAACACCATTTCTGTTTAATGTGGGCCAAGTCATGAATAACATTGTGAAGCTATTGAAAGAGAGATGTGCTCAGCCATCTTTAATGTTATCCCTCTTGATAGCAGGCAGACAGATATCAACCCAGACAAATAGCAGACAAATGTACTTTAGTTTGTTTTAGTGTTTTTGTGGAATATGCTAATTGCACAGAAGTATTAAAAAGAGAGCAACATTTAGCAAATTACTTTGATTACAAATTGTGTCACTGACAGAATATACATGGATTTCCAAGCCATAAAATAATGCACATTGCACTTGTCTTATGTGGAAATAAAGCAAATAAAAGAGAGAAGTGATCAAATAATGTCATTTCATCAACTGGCCCGCGGCCCCTTGACATTTTTGTAATGTGGCCCACTGGTTCAGAAGTTTGAGTATCCCTGCCCTAGGGGAACACGTACCCCCATTTGAGAAACACTGGACTACATGTTTTAGCTGCAGCACGAAATTAAATGAACTTGGACCTTGAGCTCCTGAGTGTGGGTGACTTTGTGGGTCAGGCCGGCGATGCGGTCGTCTCCCCCGAACACCCTGAGCCCCGGGACCTCCTTCAACAGGGCCTCGTTCCCCTGCGTGTGGTCCCTGACGGACGGGGACATACAGTATGCATCGTTCGTTACAATATCATGAACTGTTAAGCCCTTTGCACACAGGACAGTTGCGTTTTTTTTCGTTTGCTGCATGAATAAAACGCATTGGATTTGGTGTGCAAGGCTGTGCGGAATCGGCGCTGCGGATCCAAAAAGGAGTGATGAGTTTTTTACCGCATGCGACAAGACGCACGAATCGAACTGGTTTCGATCGAGAAAAAAACGCACGGCGGCAGCCACTCGTCGCACGGCTAATTCGGAGCCGGTGTGCATGAGGTCATAGAGAATCATTGTTTTCTTTTCAAAAAATTATATTGTCCGTTTTATCCGTGCGGTTAAACGCGCCTGTGTGCAAAGGGCTTTACTCATTCCTTTGGCCTCCATGTGTGCTCAAGAATATGATAACGAACGTCAGGGGTCAGCAATATGTCAGTACATAGCACATTTTAGACATTATTTTTTACACGCCATTATAAATGTTCTTATTTATTTTTTTTATATATTTTTTTTTATCCCACGTTTTTTGCAACCCATTTTCTCACCCAGTGCCAACTACCTAACCTGTAGTCCTGGTTTCCGCTCTCCCCCTGCCGTGCCAGGGGACATTGGGGAGCACCTGGCTGGCTAGGGGGAGGTAGTATAGAAACCAGGAAAATAAATGTTCTTATTTTGATCATAAGACCCAGCATGGTCTGTTTGCCCTCCTCCACCCATGCTAGGCAGGAAGCTTCGTGCGTAGCATGAAGGCCAGTACCACCAGGCAAAGAATAGTTTCTTCCCTGTAGCTGTGAGAATTATGAACTCTGGACGTTGAAACTGTGATCTTTGCATTTGTGAGATTACTTGTGAACTCTACACTATGAACTGAACTGCGACACATGAACTGTTTTTCTAACGCTGTTTTTTTAGTACTGTCTTTTTAGCGGGCAAGTGCAATTGCTTTTAGGTATGAGTTAGTTTTTATAGTGTCTAGGTATATTTTATTATTTATAACAAATTTTGTTCTGTACTGAATGACAAATAAACTCCTTGAACCTTGAATTATTATTTACTATATGACACTATGGCATGTTAGGAGTCCAACTAAAGTACTAGTGGTTCTTAAATGTTTAATTTGCAAGGACACCCTTGACTCTGAGAGTGTACAAATGGAACATTGGTTCGATTTGTACCCTCTCAGACCTGTTATGGTCATTCATGGCTACAGCTCTTTCTGTGTTCCTGGTAATATTATTGACCAGTCATTTTGTATTATCTGTGGCAAAAACAGAATTTTTACAAAGATTTCCACCACACAAGCCATCATGGCGATGAGCCCTGTGTCACCACAGTTGCTGTTGCATGTCAGGAGTGTCAGAACCAGATTGGGAGTCTAGTCTACTTGCTGAAGAAAAGCCCTTCTCTTCTCACCAGTGATGGTGAGTGGCGAGGACGGCCGTGAGAGACAGTTCTTCTCTCTTCACGATTTCCAGGAGCTGTCAGAACACAAAGTGAAATGCATTAATGATTGATTCAAACCAGTTCTATTATTAAGCTCTATCCAAAACACTGGCCATAGCAGGCTATGGTTTCTAATGGTTCTCAAACTATTATTCTTTTATTTTTTCAAATACAGGCAGATGGTATAAATGATTAGGCCATGGACCCCAAAATTCAAGAGACTGTAAGAATGGAGTATACCACCAGAAAGCTTGCCCTAAAAACACAGTCCCCTCGGGCATCTATCCCGCAGAGTGGTAGAATGGTCTCTGGCTGGTATTCCCAAACATAAGCTCCGTAAAACTACCCCTTAAGTTATTTCTTTAACCTTATATTCAGGAAAAAACAAATACAAGAACCAACCCACTGAGTGGCTGGCGACGTGGCGTGAGGTCAGAGGAAAAAAGAAATAGGACAAGCGTGTTTTAAGGCGAGCATTCCGGTTACCTATCCACAAGTTTCCAACATCCCATCGTGCATTGCGCAGAAGTTGGACGGAGCTTCCGGCGCAGCAGCCGAGTGTGATCTACAAGCTCACAACGGCTGCATCTGCGACGCGACGTGAGCTTGTATGTCTGCTGTTAACCGGAAGTGTGGTGCAAAAAATTCTCCAGTAAATTCCCGCGGAAAGAGGTGGATAGGCTAAATGAAACTAAATGGACTATGGGACATTTTGGTTACCTTCAGTAAAATCTCTGAGTTACAGGCCAGTATGGGTCAATTTAGTTTCCAATCATGAACTTACTTAGCTGGGGGCTCCCTTCAAGGACCCCACTTTGAGAACCACAGCTTTTTTTTGTTTCGTTTTTTTGTTTGTTTCTCACCCGGTGGGGTACAGCAGGGTCCACTGCCAGGGCCTCTTTGCTTTGCTCGTTGATGATCAGGTACATGTAGTTGTCCTCCAGAATGGAGATCACCTTCACCTTCATGGTGTGCGCGCGCACCACGACGCACGCACGCACGACCCTGCACTACTCAGTGGTAGGCTATTGTTCCAAACGTAGGAGACGGTGTTTGAAGGAGCGCTCGTTTTATGGTTAGATATGTCACAGTTATTGTCCACGACATTGCAAGCGGCGCGAAGGCCAGCGGACCTTGGTTCTGTTCTTCGCGCCCGAGCGCCGCAGGCGCGAGTGCCCGCGAGTTACGAAGCCGTGGTGAATGCAATCGTTAAGCGCACGATAAACGCCCGCGCAGTCCAAGTGAGTGGTGAATGCAATCGTTAAGCGCACGATAAACGCCCGCGCAGTCCAAGTGACCACAGCCGAGCGCTCCAGACCTCCGCTCCAGCCAATCACAAGCCGCGCCTTCTAATTTATGCAACCCCGTCTCCTACGGTAGGAATACTCGCCAGTGGTAGTGCACTGTCTGTCTGGGAGAAGAAACACAATCTTTTAAAAGCCTTTATTAATACAAGCTTGGTTTAAAATAAAATAAAATCAATGCACTTGTCAATGTCATGTTGCACTAAAAGAATAAGCATTGTGTTCATGCACAGCACAGCCCATAGCTGTCATGACAGCCATGGATAATCTTCTCCCTGGCTTTTGCATTTACTCCATATCTGCCCTGTACATCTACATAAACGTTCACATTTCAAATATAAAGTGCTTAACCCATGGTCAAATATGTTAAATTACTGCACGGTACCACAGAAGTACCAGTATCTTCCGTATTGTTAAATAAAAAGCATTTTAATCCGATCGGTAGCCATTTCTCTCATAGAGTTACATATGAATCAAGAGTGTAGTACACCTCCCAACCGATAGGGTCACGTTGTTGAAAGCACAATGGCAAACGGAGAAAAACGCCACTCATCGGATCGACATGGTTTTTATTGAACTATTCAATAAAGGTACTTCTGCAGGCTCGGACAATAATGTAACATCCGTGGCCATTGGTCAAGCACTTTATATTTGAAATCTGAACGTTTATGTAGATGTACGGGACAAATATAGAGAAGGCGTAGAAACCAGACTCAAGCTCATCCATGACGGTCATCATGTGAATACCATGGCTAGGTACATGCAGCGCTGCGGCTGTCTAAAGATGTTGTGTGTAATTTAATTGTTCTGTTGATGTTGGTACAAGTTGTGGACGTAATGGATCGATAATAAAATGGATTCTTTCCCTACCAATAGCCGTGTGTGTATTTTCAACAGACCAGGTCGCTTTCCCTGCAGATCAAGGCTGCGTCCGAAATCCACCCTATTCTCTAATGTAGTGTACTAAAAGGGGGCTCCGCCATTTTGAACTAGTGTCCGAATGTATAGTGAGCATTTTTGTACCCTAATATAGTGTACTGAAGTATCCCACAATGCATTTGGATTTGTAGTGAGCATTCGATGGTCACTATTCAAGCGCTATTCAAGCCCTGCCGCCCCACAATGCACTGCGCTACGGCCGCTGTCTCGCGCTTTGAGCACGCACATGCGGTGTGCACGCGCACACGCACACTGCAGGTTCGTCTCTGCGTCTCTGCATGGCAGGAGGAGTAGCCACCTGTTGCTGAGCAAACGCAACAGAACCGCTCGTAGCAGAACCACCGGCTAAAGAAAACAACTGTCCACAGCATTGTCACCAGAGAACAAAATTTGCTTTTCATCATTTAATGATGAAAACAGCTCTAAAGTTGTTTATGAAGAGAATATACGAGAATAGACGCTGGAGGCTTTTGTTTTTCGATCTTTTCTTCCCAACCTTCCACAGCTGATAATAATAATAATGTTATTTAAATTAGCAAGAATAACCTATTTTATCACAAACATGGGTGTATGTCTGCATGTGAGACAAATGAATGTGGCATAAACATTATTCATTCATTGATTCACCAATGAATGAATACAATTTAAAAAAAATATATAGGCCTATACATTTTTTAACATTATTTTATTGAATTGTGATGAATAAAAACATAATTATATTTGGCCTATTTCTCATAACAACGCAACATGTTGGTATGTTATTTCCAATCCACATTGGGGAGTTGATGTACAAGCTCACAACGCGTCGCTTCGCCCCCTGTTGAGAGCTTGTAGATCGGCTATTATTTATTGCTCCAAAAGCCAGCGCTAGAGTGTTTTAACTGTGCGACAGCGATGACGCAACCAGATGGCGACGGGGTAGTGTCCGAAATGCGCTGATTTGTTCACTACTGTAGTACACTACATCTGGATCCCTCATTTAGGGTTAGGGAGTAGGGAACGTGTTCCGCATTTCGGACACAGCCCAAGTCTCATTAAAAATGTTTTCACTGGGAGATGGTCCGTATCACTGCATCATCGAGCAGAAAACCCCAAGGCATTTTAGTCGAGCCAGAAACATCCAAGAAAAAGGTTGTGAATTAAAGGAGTAGTTCACCCCCAACAATACTTTATTCGATTGATTACTCATGCCATGGAGACTTGAGTTCAATAATATTTTTAGGTTTTTGTCGCATTCCTAAGACAAATAAATTGATTATAGTAAATTTACCCTGATGGTTTCCCCATCCAGTGCCATGCATTTGGGTCCCCATCCAGGGCCATGCATCCGGAATCAATGGGGTAAATAATCACATTTTTGTACGACAAATACAACAAAATATTATTGAACTCAAGTCTCTATGGCATGAGTAATCAATAGAAAAAAGTCATTTTGGGGGTGAACTACTCCTTTAAGGCTGCAAGCAAAATCCATAATAATAATGATGATTATGATTATGATGATGATGATTACATTTGTAGAGCACCTTTCAAGAGACCAAAGGATGCTATGCATGGCTGTATGTTGTAATAAACTAAACCAGCTAGTCTTATAAGCCATTATTTTATATACTTTTGTCATCAACAGTGTCACACAACAATCATCTACAAGCTCACGACATCACAAGCTTGTAGATCTGTAATTTCTTTGGCATTTTTGAAAATCAAATTATTAATCATTAATCATTTGTGTATTATTGATTAAACAGATTTGTTTCATTAATTGTTGCACCCGTATTAATCCATATAAATTGAGAAGCTGATCAGAAGTAAGGTACACACAGACATCAGACACTGTATTACATTTATACACTGCATTTTATATTGTTTGTTGAATTGCATCGTACAAGACCTAGTGTAACTGATCAGAACTACATTTCCATAGAAGATGGATACTGTACCAAAGTTATAACAGAACGTGATCACCTTGCTAGGTTATTCTACATAACAGTGTGTTGCTCTGTATGAGAGGTCTGCTAAATCAGTGGTTCTCAACCTGTGGGTCGGGACTCCCAGGGGGGTCCTCCAGATGACAGTGAAGTGACAATTTAAGGACTTTTAAGACCTTTTTAAAACCTCAAAAAGAAATAATAAAATAAAAAGACCAAGACCACTATGCATCAAACGTAATCAACAAACAATACTACAGTATAAGAAACTGATCAATCATTGGCCGAATTGTCAAATAATATAAGAACGAGGCAGACACACGCCTCGCTTTGTGATTACTCTGGGGGATTCCCAGTTCAAATATTACTTTTTTTCAGGGGTCGCAGCCTGAAAAAGTTGAGAACCACTGTGCAAAATGCCTGAATTGTAAATAGTAGATTGAGTCAGGGACGTGCTGGCCATTGGGAAAAGCGGGACAACTCCCGAACGGCCGGTTCATTCCCGTCCGGTCCAGGCCGGCCATTAGGAAAAAAATAAAAATAAAATGTCGTTCCATTTTGGGGGCTGGGCGGCCAACAAAGTAAATCGCCACGGTCGGGCAGAAAACCTCGTATCTCCAAGTTTCAAATGTGTAAATTCTTTCGCAAAGCAAAGCCCTGCTTCATCATACAAGGCTGTCGCACAAAAGGGGGCCCAGCACGTCCCTGGATTGAGTTCAAATAATAAGTGAAGTGAGCGTTGAAGGAAACGCACCGCTAAATAGCCTACTGAAAAGGTGCCAAATTGTAATTATTGCAAAAGGCTTCAAAACCACCATGAAATGCAACGTTAATGATTCATGTCAAAATAAAGCCTTTTCATAGGAAAGCGTTTTGTTAACTGGACGCAACAGAAAGTATGATTATATTATTATTTTTTACAGAAATTGTACATACATTTATGAAAAGGGACTCCCTTCACGAAATGTCAACCTTGATTTAAATATTTTGTACAACAAACAATATATTACATGTCGTGAATACCGGGGCTGTATTCACTCTAAAGTTGTGCATTCATGGACTTAAGACTTATTTTACCTTAAAGCGTTCAATTAGCATTCAAGTAGGCCTACCCATTAAAATGTTTTAAAATAAAAAATAAACAATGCTGATAAAAGAAGTACAGATCAAACTCGCCTTATAATCAACATTTGTTTGGATTTAGAAATATTACGCTTATAATAATAAGGGGCATATTCAGCTTAAAGCCATGGAAATTCAGTATAAAGCAATGAACTCTGATGCCATTTACACATCCTAACTGGGTCCCGTTTTTTTCCCCCATTTGGAATTCCCATACTTTTTTCAAATCCCGTCAAATAAGAACTGTGTTCCAAAAATAAACCTAATGATCTCAGGCGGTTTGATTCATGTGGATATGAAGAATTCCCTGGCGGTGAGAAAAAGTTGTTACTGACGCCAAATTAGTTACATTTTTGCCAGAAACAAGACTGTATCAAATATGAGTGACTGACTATCGTAAACCATACAGAGCCACCTCCCCGACAATTTCGCGGAGATAGCTTGTTTATGTTTGGACCACGATTCTTACACAAGACGATTCTAAGATGACCAATGTTATTCTACTTAGAGAAATGACTTCCAGGAACAAGGGGATGAACAAGTGACCTCAGGACATCGCTACTCTATTGCCAGTTTAACTTTGAAAATGGACAAGAGCTATTGTTTTCCTTTGTGTTCTATTTACCCGCATATACAATCGTAGTGGAGCAGCTACGTACCCACCCTGTGAAATCATGAGTGACCATTTAACCACATTAAAGCTGTATTATGTAACGTTGTTGTGTTTTGTCCCACCTGCATGGTAGAGTGAGTGTGTTAATGCAATAGAACTTATACAACAGGGGCGGTTGTATCTGCTCTCCCTGTTCTTCTTTCTTTTTTTCTTTTTTACACAAATCCTGACCTGAAGGTCCAATTTCTCTCCTGAGCAAGCAGTCAGGCCCTACTCTACTGACTGAGGATGGAATGGGAAAGTTACATAGTGCAGCTTTAAGCTTGGAGACCCTATTGTGTTATTATAGACAAATATCTTCCAAGATAAAAAACAAAACCTAACTAAATCAGTCAACCTTATCGAATAGCCAGAGAATTAAAATAGGGCTTAAGGGTCCATTTGTACACTGTCAAGAGACAGATTAACACTCAGGATTGTGACGGTGTAGGGTAGCATTGTAGTGCTGGGTGGTGTCACTGGGTGGTGTCACTGGGTGGTGTCACTCTTTGGGGACCTTGAAGCCGTCCTTCTCCTTCCGGAGGCTCCTCATGGTCTCAACAGGACTGCTCTGTTTCACGTGGTCCTGCACCGTCTTCTCTCTGACAGGCAACAGAAAATCAATCACAAACAAACTAGTTTAAACCCATTTAGGCCTAGAACTATTGAATGCTTTAACCAGTGAAAAATAGCAGATATACAAGCTCACAGTGCCACGCTGCGAGCTTGTAGATCTGCTATTTTTGAAAAAGTCATGAAACTAAATATTTTGAGATGGGGGTCCGTGGCCAAATACATATCATTTTGGGGGTCCTTCACATGAAAAGGTTTGAGAACCACTGACATAGTAGTCTCTCAAGAACAGACTAACTGAGCTCCAGTTAAGTGAAAAGGACCTTTTCTTTGACGATGGCTGGCCAGATTGCTGACGTAGAAACATAGGGTTTTCAAAAAAAAAAACATACGATTCAAAAGACACTTATAGAATCGTGTCAAAATTCTAATTTTCAAGATTTTTCAAAAATAGTAGATCTACAAGCTCGCAGTGAGCTCTACTATTTTTCAATAGTTAAAGCATAAAATAATGATACACAATAAAGTGTAGTTTAAAGGGTCGTCCTCCACACCAAGCACTAACTATAACTATAAACAGAATACCATACAGGTCAGCCAGGTCAATATCATTGTCTTTAACTTTATTTATGTGCCATTTTGTATTGGTGATACCACAATACCTACGACTCTGTCTCCACCTACTGGTGGATTACGGTACTGTATGTATGCACTATGCTCACCTGACCAACCTAGGTGAAGAGAGCCAGAGTCGGGTGTTAACTCATGTTTTGAATGTATTCGATTTTATGCTGTTACCCTATTTTTAGTTACTAGTTATTCTGCACCTGTTCTCAACCCTTGTGTCTGTACTTTTGTTTTATTCTTACTGAGTATCGGTCTGGATTAAAAAAATAAAAAGGTCTTTCGATCAATCTATCTATCCATCCAACTATTACATTCATCACTGTCGTCGTTTTAGTTGTGCTGTGCTGGACTCGTATACTTGAGTTGCATGGATGTTCAATATATATTTATAGTCATAGTGCTTAGTGTTACAATAAGCAGGGTTCCCACACATTTTTAACAATTAATTTCCAAAACTTTTCCAAAACCTTTCCAGAATATTTAACCCAATTTCCAGGACTATATAACAATAATTCAGCTCAACAACAGGTTGCTTACTCCTATGCGCAATGCCCAAAGACAGGTAGTGTATGCCAGTGGTTCTCAACCTTTTCAGGCCATGGCCCCCGAAATAATCATATTTTTTTAACTGGGGACCCGGCACCCTGACGAGCACTAAGAGTTGAGGAATTTTGTATAACACGGTACTATTGTGAAAATAGCAGATCTGCTATTTTCACAATTTCTGCCTCCAATATTTGACAATTTGGCCCGTGTTTAATTTGTCATTTCAGAGGTATTAACACAATCAATAACCAAAGACAATGCATAGCTTTTTTTTTCAGTACTGGAAAAATATTTTTCTAATTTCAAAATATTTCCAGGAATTTCATGACCGTGGGAACCCTGAATAAGGAAGATAGGCCTACTATGCGGTTGAACTAATAAGAATACCAAGATTTGCTGTACGTACTTTACTCTCATAAAAGGGTTAAATGCGAACTCATCTGCCAGCGTGGAGGGGATGGTAGGTTCTTCATTGCTGACTTTCTCCTAAAGGATGGACCAAAAATCAGTACTGTATGTCCAAGACAAATTTCCTTCGGGACTGAATAAAATAATCTTGAAAAACACCAATGTTCACATTTCCATAAAGCCAATGGATAACTGGCATTAATATGATGTTTTAAATAAATACATACCTTTGCCCAGGCCAGTTTCTTCTGAACCACCTCGTTGTCAGGCTCAACATGGCGAGCAAACTTCAGGTTGCTGACGGTGTATTCGTGACCGCAGAAGACACGCTGAAACAAACAAAGACATCATCGTTAATTTTAATGAAGTCAGGGCATAACATAATACAGGGTTCTCACTAGAGGATGACACGGGAGTGGATTTTCACTCCTGTCCCGTCCCACTCCCGCAGAAAAAATCCTGTCCCATCCCAATCCTGGGCCAGAGTAAAAAAATAAATCCTGTCCTGTCCCACTCTGTACAATGACTCCTGGTCCCATCCCGCTCCTGGTCAAAATCACTCCCGTTCACATCCCGCTCCCGAAAAAAATAAATAAAATAAAATCGCGCAGATGTTTTTCTATTTTGATCCATATTATATTTGATATCATATTTATTATTATATAATGTATAATTTTATAATGTTCGCAGTTCAAAGACCTCACTTTCCTGTGCAATTTATTTCTGCGATTAGATGAACTGGTCTGGGATGATTCCCGCTCCTGCCCACTCCTGTTGATTTTCATTCCTGTCCCGTCCCGATCCTGGCATTAATACAAATTTGACTCCTGTCCTGCGGGAATCCCACGGGACCCACAGGAATTCCTGTCAAATGTCATCCTCTAGTTCTCACACATCTTTGCCAAAACCTTTCCAGAATATTTAACCCGATTTCCTACATAACAATAACTCAGCTCAATAACGAGTCGCTTACTCAATGCCCAAAGACAGGTAGTGTATGCCAGTGGTTCTCAACCATTTCAGGCCGTGACCCCCGAAATAATCATAATTTGAACTGGGGACCCCGGCACCCTGACAAGCACTAAGAGTAGAGGAATTTTGTATAACACGGTTTCATTGTGAAAATAGCCGATCTACATGCTCACAACGCCTCGCAAGCATGTAGATCTGCTATTTTCACAATTTCTGCCTCTAATATTTGACAATTTGGCCAATGTTTACCGGTAGTTTGTCATTTTAGAGGTATTAACAAAATCCATAACCAAAGACAATGCATAGCTATTTTTTCCAGGACCTTCCAGGACCCTTGATCAATTCCAAAACTTTTCCAGTACTGGAAAAATATTTTTCTAATTTCAAAATATTTCCAGGAATTTCATGACCGTGGGAACCCTGCATATAGCTTGAAAGGAGTTATACATTGCAAAGACTTCAATAGGCTCTATGCACAGAAGCCATATTGGAAAGAAATCGGGCCTCTTCTTTTCTTCCTTCCTTCACAGGTGACGATAGTAATGAAGGTCCTGTTCCATTCTGACAAACAGTGCTGATATTGTGCATGTTGGCTCAATGGAAACACTGCACAACAACAAAGTGTGGTCCAGGGACCCTCATGGTTCCTTGAGGTGGTGTCTAAAAATGTCCGCTAACGTTTGTGTATATTCTGGGAGCTACGATGGTCCTTGAAATTAAAAGGTTTGAGAGCCACTGTGCTGCACTAAATGGAACAGAGCCTTAATTAGTACACCTACCAAGTTAAGGAAGTATGGCTGCGGTGCATAGAGCCTATTTAACCACATAAACCCTAAATATAGTGTTCCTATTCAGGGGCAGACATTCGGTAAAGATTGCTAGTCTCACACATTGCGGTGTGATAAATTGTAGATAAGCCATTTTCAGCTAGATATTTAGTGTAGAGGGAAAATGGGACATGAAAATCAATTCTAAGACATATGCAGCTGGAAGCCTGCATATGCCTCATCAAAGCAGCAGTGGCTCAGGGGTAGAGTGGCCACTTGGCAACACGGAAGATTCCCAGTTCGATCCCGGGATCCCCGAAGTGTCCTTGAGCAAGATGCTGAACCTCGAATTGCTCCCGGTGAGCAGGTTGGTGCCGTGCATGCCATCTGTGTATGAATGTGTGTGTGTGTGTGTGTGTGTGTGTGTGTGTGTGTGTGTGTGTGTGTGTGTGTGTGTGTGTGTGTGTGTGTGTGTGTGTGTGTGTGTGTGTGTGTGTGTGTGTGTGTGTGTGTGTGTGAGAGAATGGGTGAATGTAATGCACAATCTATGTAAAGCGCCTTGGATACAGGTGCTATGTAAATGCATACTTTACCATTATAGCATATTTAAATATCATTAAAGAATCTGCTTCTTTAACGTTACAAACCATTACTGCGTCACTCATTAATTTCTTTTTTGTATTATTAATTCTACACTATGATGTTTTCCTTTTGGTTGGTGGAATATCTACCGTTTCGGGGGGCAGAGATCCCAGGATTTCGATCAAGGCTCTGTACATCTGCTCCGCCGTTCCCTCAAAGAACTTCCCACAGCCTGCCACGAACAGCGTGTCTCCTGTACAAACACATGAGAGAACAACAACAACCATCTTGTCACAATCTACATTATTCATTCATTATTCATCATCATGGCTGCAGTAACACTTGTTATAGATGATACAACACTAAAATTGTTTCAGGCATTAACTTGCTATTGTTTGTTAAAATAAGTGTTAAATAAATATATTCCCATTGTTGCCACAGATTATTGTTATATCATTTGTTATATTACAATTATACAGCGCTGCGAGGCGTTGTGAGCTTGTAGATCAGCTATTCTTGGATAATGTTCCACACAGAATAGGGATACTGAGGTTCAAGTGGTTAGTGTTGAAAAATAAAGTTCTTATCACACAAAGATTTGGAGGACCCCCTGCTCTACTTCATGATGATTGTAAGTGAGGCCATACAGTTTACATTGATTCCCTGGGCGTGCCGAGGACAAAGAGCTTCGCTAGAAGTGGCTGAATGTTTATGGGCAGAACCCTACCATACAACATAGAACCCTACCATACAACATAAAAACAAAATAGCGTCCTGCTAGTGTTTTTGTTAAATAAACCAAATAACTACTATTTAATCACATTAACGCCACGCCACAGGACTACCGCAGGGACAAGCCTGCTCCTCTTTAGCCTGCCCTAGTCCAGGGGACAGCCATCGAGCAGGTACAGTCATATAAGTACCTGGGACTCCATCTGGATGAGAAACTGGACTGGGCTCTGAACACTGATGCCGTCTATAAAAAGACACAGAGTAGGCTGTTCTTACTAAAGGAGGCTCCGGTCTTTTGATGTGTGCAGCAGAATGCTGCACATGTTCTACCAGTCAGCTGTGGCAAGTGTCCTGTTCTACGCTGCAGTCTGCTGGGGAGGCAGCCTGATGGACAAGGATGCTAAGCGGCTGAACTGGTGAAGCTGGTGAAGAAAGCTGCTCCGTTCTGGGGGAGAGGCCGGACTCACTGGAATTGGTTGTGGAGAGATGCACAAATAACAAGAGCAGGGCCATAATGAGCAACGCTTGCCATCCTCTCCACAACATCCTACAAGGCCAGAAAAGCAGTAAGGACATGTTCCGTTCATTGCCCTGCAACAATAATCGTTATAAGAGCACTTTTATTCTCTCCGCTATTAGACTTTTTAATTCGACGGCCAGCCGCTAGACCTGGACTATTTCTTTTTTTTTTGGGGCCTATGCAAAGGACTTTAATGATCCTCTTGGTTACCTTTTAAATGCTTTTTAATGTATTTTATCAGAACTTGTGTTCCTCTCCTCTTGTTGTGATATGTTTTTAACTAACATGCCTGTATGAGCTATGGGATATCTGAATCTATCTATCTATCTTATTCTGAGCACACACATGAGCAGTAGCTTAAATGACTAACATTGATGTTATTAACGTAAGCTGAATTTAAAAGAGAACGTGTTTCACCCATCAGCTGCAGGCTACGTACAGCCCCGGGACCAAAACAAAACACACATGGCTTCCTCGAGGCTGCATGCAAACATTAAGAGTGAGTAGATAACCAGAAGTTTCCAAAACCTCCCGCACTGTTCCCTGTGGGAACAAAGTCCAATCTTTGTTATGTTAGTAAAAAAGCAGGTGAAGGAGTCATAACGTGAGCAGACAGATACCACTCTGACTCTCTGTAGAAGGAGCGTACTGGAGCAGGCACGGACTTCTAAAGCCTTTTTATTAATACAGGGTGCAGGCAAGAGTGACAACATTTCGATGTCAATACATCTTCGTCAGGTCACCACTCTGACTCTCCTCCCGTCCAGCGTACTGAGCCTAGCAGCAGCAACAGCACTGAGGGACTGTTGACTTGAAACCGCAGTCATTTATTTGGTTTTAAACAAAGCATTTTAAACCAAATAACAATACAGGTCAGTTCAGATTCAGCCAATAACAACACAGGTGAGTCCAGATTGAGCCAATGAGAACACAGCTCAGTCCAGATTGAGCCAACCTGGTCAGAGGTACCTGTGAAGACGGCCGGAGGCTCCGTGCTCTGGTCTTTGGTCACGTAGTAGCAGATGTGACCCGTGGTGTGACACGGAGTGAACAGACACTTGACGTTGAGGGAGCCGATCTACGCCAGAAACAGAAAACAAACATATCAGTGAAATCCATCCAAATCTACTGTAGCAAATCGCAGCAGAAAGCTTTTGGTGTTCCTTTTATCAATAGCGCCCTACTTGATCATATACTACAGCGTCACACAAAAGCATCAAAACTGGCTGATCCACAAGCTTGAAACATGACACGAACACCGCAAAGCGACCCATTTTCAGCTTGTAGATCTGCTACTTTTGAATTTGAATCCTGTAGTATTGGACATAATGAGGTTTCTACCCGACAGAGACCAAATGCTCTTTGCAAACATGTTTGGATACCAGTTGATAACTGCATAATAACACAGTGAAGGTGTTGCAGTGGGTGACTAGAACAAGTACACTAGTACAGTAACACACTTTGAAGGTGTTGCAGTGGGTGACTAGAACAAGTACACTAGTACAGTAACACACTTTGAAGGTGTTGCAGTGGGTGACTAGAACAAGTACACTAGTACAGTAACACACTTTGAAGGTGTTGCAGTGGGTGACTAGAACAAGTACACTAGTACAGTAACACACTTTGAAGGTGTTGCAGTGGGTGACTAGAACAAGTACACTAGTACAGTAACACACTCTGAAGGTGTTGCAGTGAGTGACTAGAACAAGTACACTAGTACAGTAACACACTTTGAAGGTGTTGGAGTGAGTGACTTTCTTGGTGATGGCATCCACTCTGTCGTCTCCTCCGATGACCTTCAGGCCCGGGATCAATCTCAGCATCTTCTCATTTCCACCTGCATGATCCCTGCACACAACAATCAACAAACACATCCGTCTAAATGAGTGAGTTCTCATCAACTACAATAAAAATGGTAATTCGTATTTGGCACACAGGCAGTCAGTCAGTATACAACAGTAAAACATACATAAAATAAACCATGCATTAAAACTATATAAAATGCATCCCATGACATAGCAACATAGAGACAGTGCAGTGATCAAGGTATGTGGGGGGTTGGAGCTATTCAAATATTTCCTTATTTAAAATCTCCACTGCAGTTGGCACAAATGATGTCTTATAGCCCTTCTTCTTGCTAGTTTTGTTCTAAGCCTCCAGCCCGATGGTAACAGCTCAAATGACTGAGTCAGAAATAAGAAATGACAAGGATAAAGATGCACTGTGGTGAAGAAAAAAAGAGTTGAGGCGGAAGGCAAAGCTCTCTGTCTACCGAGCAATCATCGTTCCTACTCTCGCCTATGGTCATGAAGTGTGGGTCATGACCGAAAGTATAAGGTCGCGGGTGCAATCGTCCGAAATGGGTTTCCTCAGACGGGTGGCTGGTATTTCCCTTAGAGAGGTTCAGTCACCCGAGAGAGACTTGGAGTAGAACCGCTGCTCCTACACTTGGAAAGGAGTCAGCTTAGGTGGTTCGGGCATCTAGTACGGATGCCCCCCGAGCGCCTTCCTAGGAAGGTCCTCGATGCACGTCCCACTGGGAGGAGACCCCGTGGCAGACCAAAGACCAGATGGAAGGATTATATCTCCAAACTGGCCTGGGAACACCTTGGTATACTCCCTGAGGGGGTGGAGGAAGTTGCTCGGGATAAGGAAATCTGGAAGTCTCAGTTGGAACTGTTACCCACGCGACCCGATTCCGGATAAGCGGTTGAAGATGGATGGATGGAAGATGATAAAAGTCTCACCAGTGATGGTGAGTGGTGAGGACCGTTGTGAGTCTTACGCCATGTTTTCTGACTGCCTCCACAACCTGTGAATGAAGAGCACAACCGACTAGTTAAAACATTATAATAAAAATCAGGAATGACAAAAATGTATTTCCATTGCGGTCCTATAAGACTGATCTTAAACATGAAATGGAAGCCAACAGACTTGATATGTTGTTGCTTTTGGGCTTTCTAGGCTAGCCGTAGT
Organism: Nannobrachium achirus; assembly: GCF_963921795.1. NCBI lineage: Eukaryota > Metazoa > Chordata > Actinopteri > Myctophiformes > Myctophidae > Nannobrachium > Nannobrachium achirus. The sequence goes on along the minus strand of NC_137813.1, from coordinate 7,945,563 downwards.
TTGACCCTATTAGAGCGGCAAGATCTATTGGACAACATCTATTGACTACACAAGATGTACTTCTGTTTTCATGAAAGATGTTGAGACCAGTCCACACCAATGCAACTAGTCGTCGCAACTTACAAACAGTTGACATTGCAACCGTCTGGACTGACCACCATGCATTTTGAGATTGTAGATCTGCTATTTCCACTATCTTTCTTTGAAAATATATGAAAATGTTTAACATGGAAATGATTAGGCGATTATGTAATAGTTGTGACAGGCTTATAATAGCAAGAACAGTAATACAATATACACAAGATAATAAGAATAGGCACTGGACTGTCATTAAATACAATTAATTCGAAATAAGATAACAGTTCCTCTACACCAGGCAAGGGTATTCAACAGGCAGTCTGGGACCCACAGGGGGTCCTCAGAGTTACTATAAGGGGCTGCCAAACCTTTGTGTCGTATAAACTTTATTTTTTACATTAGATATTTCAACCCTAGCATCCCTATTCTGAGTAGTAGCCGAAAATAACAAGCTCAATCTACAAGCAAGAGGTGAGCATGTAGATCGGCTATTTTCAGCAAAGAGGCTCCGGTATTTTAAATGTGAATGAATGAATCCAACACAACCCAGGGGTTGATACTAACATTTTCCCGACTGCCCGTGGCAAGTAAATAAAACCTTCGGGCAAGTGGAGTTTGCTTTCAGGTAGCCTGACGGGCAAGTGCATTCGGTCTAAAATATTATTGGCCGTTATGGTAAAATGCTATCTTTTTAAAATGCTATCTTTTTACAACCAGCAGCCACACTCGTTCAGGTTTTTCAAAGTAACTGTCACCACTCTGCAGTTATCGATTGGATTTAACATAATCTTTTTCTACAATTGCACATTTTAACAATCATATAATGGAAAATTTACTTTTCGGGCAAGTGGGCATCACCTTTGGGCAAGTACAACATGGCCTGTACTTGCCCGACAGGCAAGTGGCTCTGAAACCTTAGCGTAAACTACACAACACTGATGATAGTGCTGTCTAGGAAGCCATCTATGAAATGTTTGACCACTATTTTTTAACTGCAACACCATTTTATACATTATGTATATGTAGTGGAAGACCCCTTGGAAGACCCCTGCACTTCTTCTACCCACCTTCACTGGCTCCACAGGGTCGACCACGGCAGCCTCCTTGGAGTCCGTGTCGATCAGAAGGTACATGTAGTTGTCACTGAGCGCCGGCAGGAGTTCTATCTTCATGTCGGCCTGTTCCACCAGAAGACTCTTCCTCAGCGGCGGGGTGTGAAGGAGAGCGGCGGCGGCGGAGGCTTGGAGCTTTGCAGGAGCTGCACAGCGGGAAATAACACAACGTTTGACAAGGATACGACTGTTATTAGTGAAGTGAAACTATGCCTCCACACACAGCTACTGTATGAGGTACCCACAGTATACTGTATGGGATGGACAAGATCTAACAACAACACGGAAATGAAGGCAAGGCAATATGTGTCAAGAATTAGTCACACTATTGACTCACTCCACCTATGAGGCAACTAATGCCATGTCTGCTTACTATTAGTGACTTTGGGCTTGCTTCTGCTTTGGTAGTGTTTTAAAGTAGAGCTGCTTATTTGATTATTGTTTAAACCCCTTCTCAAACATTTTCATGTCAAGGACCGCCAAAATTATTTGTTTGCAGAGCTCGATCTGAAATTATTTCGTGCCAGGGACCCCTGTAGTACTAGTACCGTACCACATTTTGGACTTTTTTGCCCCCTCCCAAGATGTTTTTGAAAATAGCAGATCTGCAAGCTCAAAAGTGCAAAGCATTGTGAGCTTGTAGATCAGCCTTTTTCAAATAGCCGTAACACCTATAGCCCTGTACTCCCTGTATTTCAAGGCTTTAACCCTTATAAATGGCAGGGGTCTGCAACCTTTTTGACCCATAAAAAAACAACGATTAGAACTTTATAACTATTATCTTTCACATCAGGATGTAATGATCATTATTAGACTATAAAAGCAATAACCCATCCATCTCCCAGACTCCCTCCCCAGTCAGAGTTAGTGGTTTGAATGAATGTAGAACTATGGGCAGGATGTCATTACAGTATAGATGTGAGGGACTTTATTTAACTGACTAAACCTTTTAAAAGAATATTTAATTTTAAAATAATAATCCTCTCTCTCACACTTAAAGCAGTGTGGCAGTGATCAGCCTCCCCTATGCCACTGTTGGCCACTGTGTGCCTAAGTTTGCCTATGCCTGCTATATGGCTTCGACTCTTCCCGGAATGGATAAGGGAGATAATACTAGGAACTAGGTTATGAGTTACCAGATAGTGTTTGTTACGTATCTCAACAAAGGCTGAGTTCATTTTTAGCCAACAGTATAAGGGTAGAATGTATCTATGCTGACAAAAGCTACATCAATCATACTACATGTTCAGTCAGTGGCACCTGAACGAACAAGACATTTGCACATTTCTTTTTGAGTGCAGTTGTTTGTCCATCATCACAATGTAAAGACCATAATCTCCATCCATGTGTGTCGCTTTTATTCAATCACTCAATGTCATATAGCATGTCCTCAACAACATTAATAACAACCACAGTAGATTGATTCAATGCAGTGTCTAGTTTTACTAAGTTGACTGTCTTTACTTATTTTTGAAAGAATTGAATACATTTAGGGACCACAATGGAAACTAAGGGGACTTTTTATTTACCATCATTGTGTAATCGATCAATCAAGCAATGCAAACCTTCTTAGTGTACAGTAGCTCAGTTATTCTCTTTTCCTTTTCTTCTTTTTTTTCTCCCCCCTTTATGAAGATCGAGTAATAGTAGATAAAGACGCATCTTTAAAGTAGCTTATTATTGTCCAAAACATACCGGTAATTACAGTTATACAGTATGGTTACTGTCAGTGTCAGGCCAGGGAGAATATGATGCAACATGCATGACTGTCACCATCATCATCATCATGTGTGTGTAATGTAGTGTTGTTCACTTGACAGCCCTGAAACATGACGGTCATATAGCCTACATGACCGTCATGTTTCCCCCTGAACCTCGCGACCAGCGAGGTTTTCATAGCGCAACGGTTTGAGCTACAAACGTCAGATTTCAAAAATAAACTGCTTACCCAAGTCTCCTTTTACTCAGACATGATGCCGTTCAACCAGAATTACATGCCGCTCCCGGGTTGTTTAATAAAACGTATTTGTTATCCTGTTGTCCCTTGTATTTCCCCCTCTAGTGGAGAGTCGTTCGCTCACTGTAGTGAACGGAGATGATGCGATGACGAGACTCGCCACTAGAGGGGGAAATTCAGGAAATACAAGGCTAAAAATACTTTTTATTAAACAATCCGGGAGCGGCGTGTCACTTTGGTTGAACGGCATCATGTCTGAGTAAAAGGAGACATGGGTAAGCACTTTATTTTTTATATCTGACGTTTGTAGCTCAACCCGTTGCGCTATGAAAACCTCACTGGTTGCGAGGTTGAGGGGGAAACATGACCGTCATGTATTCAGGGCTATTCACTTGACAGCTGTTTTAGCAAGACATTTATGGACGATATTAAGCACCTGTTTCGAATGATATCCATGCTCTACATGTCAGACATGTGAATGTAATGAAGTTAACCTGTAATACAGTAAGTGTTTACATTACCTAGTTTATAAGTGGCAGCGGTTCCCAGCACGCCCAGAGCGCACGCACCCGCCAGCAGGGCCCTGTGGAACACCATCTGATGTGTTGTGTTTGTGTTGTTGTTGTAGAACAACCAGAACCGTTCGGTTCCTTCCGCCTCCTGTCACCTCTGACCCGCCGCTCTCAGCCAATCACACGCGAGGGGAGGGGAACGTAGGCTAGTGGTTGTCAACCTGTGGGGCGGGGACCATAGATATCTATGGCGGGGACCTCCAGGGTGGTTGCCACGTGGTTTTGAGTTGGTCCCCAGAATAAGATGACAGTGGAAATACCTTTTTAATAGCTCAAGAAAGAAAGAAAATAGATATAAGACCATTACAGCGTCAAAAGTAATCAACAGATAGCTTACAAAATTAAAAAATATATATATTGTAGATTATGGCTTAACGTTGATCACATAAGATAAAATATCATTATGTTTTAATGTTTAATGTCATACATATGTATATGCAGTTATTGTGGCTACTTGGCTACTTGTTTATCGTCATTAATTTTGTTCCACAAAATGACAAGTGTCAAAATGGCAGTATAATGGAAACAAAATAGGCAATAAATAACTTAGAAATTAGCATAATTGTTTATACTGTACAAAAACATCTTACATTAATTCATATAAATTGACTTTGAATGTCTCCTGGAATTAAAAACACAGGACCTGAATGGAAATAAGCCATAGTCCTTTTTGGGGGGTTATAGACCAATAGCATCCTTTTGGTATAAATCTGTACCTCTGCACTTTTGTCTTGCAAACTGTTAATAAAGTATTCATTCAATCAATCAAAGCATTATCATCTACACACTACAGGAATCTACAACAAATGCCCTTATGGACTATGAACTATTCCAGCATTTCAGTTACTAGCATTTTGATGACTGATTGCGGTTTTAGTGATTACAACATTTCATTGACTGGTTCCTGTAAGCCAAGTGCTTTCCAGAATCTCCTTTTAGTTGACCTTGTACCAGTGAACTATACCGTCATGATGAAACTGTACACTTTTCTATGCAAACTTCTAATAAAGTCTTAGTCTTCAATCAATCAATCAATCAGTCAACCACTTTGATGTAAACACACAACACAGGCATTATTACGGTGTAATTACCATATTTCGCCCGTAGGTGCCGCTGTTAAACCAAAAATAAAGACATTATAACCCCAGTGGTACGGTGTTACTTTTGGTCCTTCAAGCCTCGCCGTACTTTGAGCCATAGTGAGTGAGCAGACTGTCTAGTGATCAAAGGTCGTTTTTTCCGCACAGATCTGCTCCAAGGTGGTCTGACAACACGCTGACATAACAAGCCCTAACTAAGCCACCATGACCCAGAAGAGCGTGTCCCGGTTCTGGGAGTGGGGCCGCAAGATCGTGTGCGTGGGTCGGAACTACGCGGATCACGCGGCGGAGCTGAAAAACGCCGTGCCCACGGAGCCCGTGCTGTTCCTCAAGCCGCCCTCCGCCTACCTGAGGGAGGGCCAGCCCATCCTGGTGCCCCGCTACTCACACAACCTGCACCACGAGGTGGAGCTGGGGGTGGTGATCGGGAAAGGGGGCACCTCCATCCCCCAGGTAGGGTACAGTACAGTAGATCAGTGTGGTTCTCAAAAACATGTTTTCATGTCAAGGACCCCCAAATTGAAAAGATATGCCAGCATGATGGGACCCCATAATAAGAGATGATTTTCAGTGATTCAGAACTATTATAATTTCAAGGACCCCCAATTTGACATGCATTAGGCTACGGACCCCCAATTTAATGGCATTTCTATCTCTGAGACCCCAATTTGTAAAATGCATGTTAATATAACTATGAGAGTGTACAAATGGACCCCATTTGTACACTATTCTGAGTTCCATCACATACCTAGGGCTGTCACGATTAGGATTTTCTCCAGACGATTAATTGTCATACAAATAATCGCCGATTGACGAATATATCGTCTTTTTTCCCCCCTTCATTTTATGCCACTATGATAATAGGCTTTGAGCTCATACTCACACTGTACCTTAATGAGCAATTTAATTGATTTTTAAACATCAGTTCAGTGGTGTAAAGTAACTATTAAGTACATTTACTTGCTAACTTTAGCCCTATTTTATACCGTAGCTATTTGAAAATAAATAGCCGATCTGTAGGCTCACAACGCGTCGTGGTGCGTTGTGAAAATAGCCGATCTACAAGCTTGCGGTGCGTTGTGAAAATAGCCGATCTACAAGCTCACAACGCGTCGCGTTGCGTTGTGAAAATAGCCGATCTACAAGCTCACAACGCGTCGCGGTGGGTTGTGAAAATAGCCGATCTACAAGCTCACAACGCGTCGCGCTGCGTTGTGAAAATAGCAGACAACTGCAAAAATAGCCAACAGCTGAAAATAGCGACAGTAGCCTAATAGGCCTAATGTTTATCACGACCACGATCCAACATCTATAGTTAGTTAGTCGCCGTCTGTGTGTAATCATCATCATCATCCTCTCCACAGCAGAGCAGCAGTGCTAAGTTTAGCTCTGGTCCATAGCGTTAGTGGAGGGAGAACTCCACTAACGCTATGGACCAGAGCTATGCTAAGCTAAGCTGCAGTAAAGGCATTGACTCCAGTCCTCTGTGTTGAAACGAAAGTGAACGGCTTTTTCTGTATCGTATCAAAAGGAATATATAGTCCCGGGATGTGTATGGTACATGTGTCTGTTCCGACCGTCTGGAAAAAACAAACTGTTTAAGCATTTTTAGTTAGCAGGCCAGCCTGCCTGTGCTGTGTGACAGTGCGTGCCGTGCTGCTGTTGTGTTGACTGACTGTGACCAGTGTTGCCAACTCCCCAGTAACGGAAGTAGCTAGTGGCTCTCCCAGAAGTAGCTAGAAGTCGCTAGGGGTGGGGTGCACGCGCGCTGCGCGCACGTGCACACAAAAGCGTGTGCACGTGAACAGATGCGCGTGCACGTTTCTAGGGTAATAATTCGAGTTTTTGTATTTTTTTGCACGCCGGCAGTACCAGTAGAGAAAGAAAGAGATGCGGCGTGCACGTTTGTGTGTCACTGAGGAGAAGGCAAGCAGCAAATGGAGGCTGAGAGAGGGAAAAGGAAGGAAAAATAGGGTTTTATCTATGGCTCCTGTAAACAATATCTGTCTCCAAATCAGCAGAAAAAGTAGCCAGATTTGTCTCTAGAAGCTTTTCACAAATTAAGTCTCTAGTGGGGTCTGGAAAGTAGCTAAATCTAGCGACAAATCCTCTAGGTTGGCAACACTGACTGTGACTGAGGAGGACCAGCATTGAGCGTCCCCGTGGCAACAAGGGGGAGGCGCATTCAAGAATGCAAGTGTTGACGTGAGGTTTAACTTGTTTAAGAATGGTTTTATTGTCAAAACTCACTACTTTTTTAATCAAATTAGATAATTGACGATAATCGCGAATATGAAAAATATTCGCGAATATGAAAAATAATCGCGAATAGACGATTATGTATTAATCGTGACAGCCCTACACATACCCTTAAGGTTCCTAACTATCATTTAGCTGGGGAGCACCTGGAACTCCCTCAAGGACCCCTGGGGGTCCCCGGACCCCACTGAGAACCGATGGTGTAGAGATAATAGAGCTGTCAGCCTGTCACTGTCATTACATTTGTGATGGACAATAATCAATGTTTACATTTGGTGTAATTGAGTATAGTGTGACATCTAGTGGTTGACAGTTGTTGCAATTAATGACTGGATTGTGTATGGTGGCTTAGAACAGTGGTTTTCAACCTTTTTCATATCAATCAATCATTCATAAATTCATAAACCTGATCTGATTGATTGATTGATTGATAGCACAGCCCACATGGACTTACAGGACACATTTCATTTGACATACAATGAGCTGACATGACAATTCACAATCAATGATCAAACGAATAACCAACTTAAGCACTCAAAGCTTCATACTGTACATGGTAGATTTCATAAATACAACTTAAAATAACAACACTGGGCCTGTTACCTCACATCTTAACAGGAGACTGGACATGAACCTGTTGAGATTGTCTTCTACTCCAGGCTCTAGAAACAAAATGTGCCGTCTTAAACTAGTAGTTCACCCCCAAAAATGAGTTAGTCACACCATGGAGACTTGAGTTCAATAATATTTTTTTGTATTCGTCGCATTCCTAAGACAAAAAAGTAATGATTACCTATGGGGATGGGGACCAAAATGAGGCCCTGGATGGGGACCCAAATGCATTTGGGTCAGAATCAATGGAGGTACATTTAGGATCAAGGGTCAAGTAAATTTACCCCCATTGATTCTCACACAAAAGCATTTGGGTCCCCATCCAGAATCAATGGGGGTAAATTTACTATAATACAATTTTTGTCTTAGGAATGCGACAAATACAAGAAAATATTATTGAACTCAAGTCTCCATAGTGTGACTAATCAATAGAAAAAAGTCATTTTGGGGGTGAACTACTCCTTCAAATACTTAATTAAACAACCACTCCAACTTCTGTCCATCATCTTCCCAGAATAGCTCAGGTTTTTGTTATTGCGTTACATAAAATATTGGAACCCTCAAATCACAACCCTTAATAAGATGGCATAAAATCCAGTAATAAAACAAAACATTTTAAAACGCTATGTTCAATACAGTGAATGAAAAAATAAAAGGATGAAATAATAGTATGATGGTATAATGATGATGGCAGGTTTACAGATGGCATAGCACCCAGGATTACATTAGACAATTGACACTAGAGATGGGACGATATGAAAATGTCATATCACGATTATTGTGACCAAAGAAATTGCGATGTACGATATCATCGTGATAATCGAAATCCATTATCCTGGGGCGGAACATTTGCCAAAAAATAGCAGTTGTGAGCTTATAGATCGGCTATTTTTTGGCAAAGACATTTTGATAGAGTGAAAAAAAGACTGTATCAAGTACGTATATTATAAGTACCTTTAACCAATTATAGAGGGTTTAAGTGGTACCGGATATGCAGCTCGGCAAATAAAAGGTGAATTGATCCCAGTGCATGACGGAGGACGATATCACGATAAATTAAATCTCCACGATACGATTATCGTGAGTGTTTTTTATCACGATAAACGATAATATTGTGTATCGTCCCATCCCTAATTGACACCGGGTGAAAGAAAAGTAGTTATAAAAATCGTGGGATAAAAATGATAATAATAATGTAATAATGAATAACGTGATGCCATCCATGTGTCCAGGACTCTGCTATGGACCATGTGATTATGTTAACATAATATTTAATAACATGATGCCATCCATGTCTCCAGGACTCTGCTATGGACCATGTGATTATGTTAACATAATATTTAATAACATGATGCCATCCATGTCTCCAGGACTCTGCTATGGACCATGTGATTATGTTAACATAATATTTAATAACGTGATGGACCATGTGATTATGTTAACATAATATTTAATAACATGATGGACCATGTGATTATGTTAACATAATATTTAATAACGTGATGCCATCCATGTCTCCAGGACTCTGCTATGGACCATGTGATTATGTTAACATAATATTTAATAACATGATGGACCATGTGATTATGTTAACATAATATTTAATAACGTGATGCCATCCATGTCTCCAGGACTCTGCTATGGACCATGTGATTATGTTAACATAATATTTAATAACGTGATGCCATCCATGTCTCCAGGACTCTGCTATGGACCATGTGATTATGTTAACATAATATTTAATAACATGATGGACCATGTGATTATGTTAACATAATATTTAATAACGTGATGCCATCCATGTCTCCAGGACTCTGCTATGGACCATGTGATTATGTAATAACATAATATTTAATAACGTGATGCCATCCATGTGTCCAGGACTCTGCTATGGACCATGTGATTATGTTAACATAATATTTAATAACATGATGCCATCCATGTGTCCAGGACTCTGCTATGGACCATGTGATTATGTTAACATAATATTTAATAACGTGATGCCATCCATGTCTTCAGGACTCTGCTATGGACCGTGTGATTATGTTAACATAATATTTAATAACGTGATGCCATCCATGTCTTCAGGACTCTGCTATGGACCATGTGATTATGTTAACATAATATTTAATAACATGATGCCATCCATGTGTCCAGGACTCTGCTATGGACCATGTGATTATGTTAAGATAATATTTAATAACGTGATGCCATCCATGTCTTCAGGACTCTGCTATGGACCATGTGATTATGTTAACATAATATTTAATAACATGATGCCATCCATGTGTCCAGGACTCTGCTATGGACCATGTGATTATGTTAAGATAATATTTAATAACGTGATGCCATCCATGTCTCCATGACTCTGCTATGGACCATGTGATTATGTTAACATAATATTTAATAACGTGATGCCATCCATGTCTCCAGGACTCTGCTATGGACCATGTGATTATGTTAACATAATATTTAATAACGTGATGCCATCCATGTCTCCATGACTCTGCTATGGACCATGTGATTATGTTAACATAATATTTAATAACATGATGCCAATACCATCCATGTGTCCAGAACTCTGCTATGGACCATGTGATTATGTTAACATAATATTTAATAACGTGATACCATCCATGTGTCCAGGACTCTGCTATGGACCATGTGATTATGTTAACATAATATTTAATAACGTGATGCCATCCATGTCTCCAGGACTCTGCTATGGACCATGTGATTATGTTAACATAATATTTAATAACGTGATGCCATCCATGTGTCCAGGACTCTGCTATGGACCATGTGATTATGTTAACATAATATTTAATAACGTGATGCCATCCATGTCTCCAGGACTCTGCTATGGACCATGTGATTATGTTAACATAATATTTAATAACGTGATGCCCTCCATGTGTCCAGGACTCTGCTATGGACCATGTGATTATGTTAACATAATATTTAATAACGTGATGCCATCCATGTCTCCAGGACTCTGCTATGGACCATGTGATTATGTTAACATAATATTTAATAACATGATGGACCATGTGATTATGTTAACATAATATTTAATAACGTGATGCCATCCATGTGTCCTGGACTCTGCTATGGACCATGTGATTATGTTAACATAATATTTAATAACATGATGCCATCCATGTCTCCAGGACTCTGCTATGGACCATGTGATTATGTTAACATAATATTTAATAACGTGATGCCATCCATGTGTCCTGGACTCTGCTACGGACCATGTGATTATGTTAACATAATATTTAATAACATGATGCCATCCATGTCTCCAGGACTCTGCTATGGACCATGTGATTATGTTAACATATTATTTAATAACGTGATGCCATCCATGTGTCCAGGACTCTGCTATGGACCATGTGATTATGTTAACATAATATTTAATAATGTGATGCCATCCATGTCTCCAGGACTCTGCTATGGATCATGTGATTATGTTAACATATTATTTAATAACGTGATGCCATCCATGTGTCCAGGACTCTGCTATGGACCATGTGATTATGTTAACATAATATTTAATAATGTGATGCCATCCATGTCTCCAGGACTCTGCTATGGATCATGTGATTATGTTAACATATTATTTAATAACGTGATGCCATCCATGTGTCCAGGACTCTGCTATGGACCATGTGATTATGTTAACATATTATTTAATAACGTGATGCCATCCATGTCTCCAGGACTCTGCTATGGACCATGTGATTATGTAATAACATAATATTTAATAACGTGATGCCATCCATGTCTCCAGGACTCTGCTACGGACCATGTGATTATGTTAACATAATATTTAATAACGTGATGCCATCCATGTGTCCTGGACTCTGCTACGGACCATGTGATTATGTTAACATAATATTTAATAACATGATGCCATCCATGTCTCCAGGACTCTGCTATGGACCATGTGATTATGTTAACATAATATTTAATAACGTGATGCCATCCATGTCTCCAGGACTCTGCTACGGACCATGTGATTATGTTAACATAATATTTAATAACATGATGCCATCCATGTCTCCAGGACTCTGCTACGGACCATGTGATTATGTTAACATAATATTTAATAACATGATGCCATCCATGTCTCCAGGACTCTGCTATGGATCATGTGATTATGTTAACATATTATTTAATAACGTGATGCCATCCATGTGTCCAGGACTCTGCTATGGACCATGTGATTATGTTAACATAATATTTAATAATGTGATGCCATCCATGTCTCCAGGACTCTGCTATGGATCATGTGATTATGTTAACATAATATTTAATAACGTGATGCCATCCATGTCTCCAGGACTCTGCTATGGACCATGTGATTATGTAATAACATAATATTTAATAACGTGATGCCATCCATGTCTCCAGGACTCTGCTATGGACCATGTGATTATGTTAACATAATATTTAATAACGTGATGCCATCCATGTGTCCTGGACTCTGCTATGGACCATGTGATTATGTTAACATAATATTTAATAATGTGATGCCATCCATGTCTCCAGGACTCTGCTATGGATCATGTGATTATGTTAACATATTATTTAATAACGTGATGCCATCCATGTGTCCAGGACTCTGCTATGGACCATGTGATTATGTTAACATAATATTTAATAATGTGATGCCATCCATGTCTCCAGGACTCTGCTATGGATCATGTGATTATGTTAACATATTATTTAATAACGTGATGCCATCCATGTGTCCAGGACTCTGCTATGGACCATGTGATTATGTTAACATATTATTTAATAACGTGATGCCATCCATGTCTCCAGGACTCTGCTATGGACCATGTGATTATGTAATAACATAATATTTAATAACGTGATGCCATCCATGTCTCCAGGACTCTGCTACGGACCATGTGATTATGTTAACATAATATTTAATAACGTGATGCCATCCATGTGTCCTGGACTCTGCTACGGACCATGTGATTATGTTAACATAATATTTAATAACATGATGCCATCCATGTCTCCAGGACTCTGCTATGGACCATGTGATTATGTTAACATAATATTTAATAACGTGATGCCATCCATGTCTCCAGGACTCTGCTACGGACCATGTGATTATGTTAACATAATATTTAATAACATGATGCCATCCATGTCTCCAGGACTCTGCTACGGACCATGTGATTATGTTAACATAATATTTAATAACATGATGCCATCCATGTCTCCAGGACTCTGCTATGGATCATGTGATTATGTTAACATATTATTTAATAACGTGATGCCATCCATGTGTCCAGGACTCTGCTATGGACCATGTGATTATGTTAACATAATATTTAATAATGTGATGCCATCCATGTCTCCAGGACTCTGCTATGGATCATGTGATTATGTTAACATAATATTTAATAACGTGATGCCATCCATGTCTCCAGGACTCTGCTATGGACCATGTGATTATGTAATAACATAATATTTAATAACGTGATGCCATCCATGTCTCCAGGACTCTGCTATGGACCATGTGATTATGTTAACATAATATTTAATAACGTGATGCCATCCATGTGTCCTGGACTCTGCTATGGACCATGTGATTATGTTAACATAATATTTAATAACATGATGCCATCCATGTGTCCAGGACTCTGCTATGGACCATGTGATTATGTAATAACATAATATTTAATAACGTGATGCCATCCATGTCTCCAGGACTCTGCTATGGACCATGTGATTATGTAATAACATAATATTTAATAACATGATGCCATCCATGTCTCCAGGACTCTGCTATGGATCATGTGATTATGTTAACATATTATTTAATAACGTGATGCCATCCATGTCTCCAGGACTCTGCTATGGATCATGTGATTATGTTAACATAATATTTAATAACGTGATGCCATCCATGTCTCCAGGACTCTGCTACGGACCATGTGATTATGTAATAACATAATATTTAATAACGTGATACCATCCATGTGTCCAGGACTCTGCTATGGACCATGTGATTATGTTTAGGGATGCCCCGATCACCTGTTTTCTGCTTCCGATTCGATCCCGATCACAAATCATTGCTCCAGATTCGATCCCGATCTGTCCCGATCCGATCGTTTGGCAATGCATTTAGAAAAAATAACAATAATAAAGAAAAAACACAAGTAATTCAAGTTTCTTTCTTTTTTATTTAAACAACTATTCCTTGTATCCAACATGTATATAAAACTCTTCCTTCTATCCAACATGGATATAGGTTTTTTTCTTTTTCTTCTTAGTGCAACATTGGATCAACAAAATTAAATGAAATCAGTACTGTAGTGCACCTCAAAATAACCATGTAAAACTAAAACAAAGTTGAATGAATACTGAATAGTGCAAGAACATATCATTTCACATTTTCAATTATATTTGGGTTAGGTATATTCTCTACTTCAAAGGTAGGTAGGTAGCTTCAGTATTATTACAAGTTCAAGACTTCAAGTATATTCAGGCCCCATTTACACTGGCAGCCAAATCCAGCTTGAATCAGATCTGTCACATCCAGATTGGATTTATCTGATTTGTTCCATGTGACCATGATGTAACCATAAACCAATTGGATTCCAATCTGGATGTGACACAGATCTGATTCAGGCTGGATTTGGCTGCCAGTGTAAATGGGCTTTAGTCACACAAAAATAAAATGTTTTTTTGACTTAAGAGGTACAGAATAACTCTAGTCTAGTCGGTATCAAAATGCTGCTTTACAACAAAGAGGTAGCTTGACCAGCTTAAGTAGCTTCACAAGATCAAGTACATTCAGTTACAACAAAAATAATAAAACAGAAAATGTGGCTTAGTGCAGAATAATTCTAGACTGGAGTAAGTCTAGCATTAAAATGAATTGAACATCAGCAGCTAATGCAACATGAATAAACAAACAAAGTAACAATTAGAATTTCAAATATAAAATGTAAACATAGGATATAAAATGTAAAGGTACTGTTTTCTTTTTCTTTCTTTTTTTAAGGGAAGGCTGACCCTTCAACTTCTTTTTTTTTGTTTAACAATTAGAATTTCAAATATAAAATGTAAACAGGATATAAAATTTAAAGGTACTGTTTTCTTTTTTTTTTAAGGGAAGGCTAACCCTTCAACTTCATTTTTTTGTTTAACAATTACAATTTCAAATATAAAATGTAAACAGGATATAAAATTTAAAGGTACTGTTTTCTTTTTCTTTCTTTTTTTAAGGGAAGGCTGACCCTTCAACTTCTTTTTTTTGTTTAACAATTAGAATTTCAAATATAAAATGTAAACAGGATATAAAATTTAAAGGTACTGTTTTCTTTTTTTTAAGGGAAGGCTAACCCTTCAACTTCATTTTTTTGTTTAACAATTAGAATTTCAAATATAAAATGTAAACATAGATAGGATATAAAATTTAAAGGTACTGTTTTCCTTTTCTTTCTTTTTTTTTAAGGGAAGGCTAACCCTTCAACTTGTTTTTTTGTATTCTTGTTTTAGCCACACTCTACCACACTCTCATCTTTCGGCTTCTCCTGCTTCAGAATGAAGTGGAGGTTTTTCTTTACGAAAACCAGCATATCGACCTTGTCAGCTGTGAGCCGGTTTCTTTTCTCATCAAGGACGTTGGACACCGCACTAAAGAGTCTCTCACTTTCCACAGAGGTGCAAGGGGCACAGAGAAACTTGGCGGCAACAGCAGCCACTGAGCGGTACCGTGGAGCATTCTCTTTCCAGTAGTGCAGAGGATTGCTTTTCCTATCTATAGTTTTCTCTAAGAGATAGGTCTGTACCTGGACATCAGCTGATGTACTCACAGGCCCGGCCTCTGGCTGATTCTCTTCCAAAATCTCGTCCAAGACTCTGCCCAAGCAGCTGCTTGCTTCTTGGCGTGGTGTCTTTCTGCTAGGCCCTGCTGCCTCTGGCTCTTCACGGGCGGCAGCAGCAGCAGCAGCCTTTTCCTCCATCTTCACCACCTCCTGGAGGAGCCTATCCTTGGCAAGCCTCTGGTTGTCTGAACTTGTGAAGAATCTGAAAATAGATAAATGTAACAATTACCCACAAGTTCCCAACTAAGTCAGTCAACATAAGACAGGACACCACACAGCACAACAGTTAAGTCAGGCAACTGCTTTACATCTTTAACATTTTATTTTTAACCATTAATATATCTACAGAAAGAAAAATATTAATTACATTAATTTACTTGCCTGTCTTTGTATCTTGGATCCACTAGAGTGGCAATGCTGTATAGTGGCTCCACCTCTATATGAGCAAAGCGGGTCTCCACTGCAGCTAGGAGTGTGCTCTTCATTGTTTTGATCCCCTGGTCAGTGGTCTTCTCCTGGGAGAGTAGACGCTTGAGGGCTGTTTGGATCAATGAAATGAATGGAAGGATTAATAAATAATGTATTTATCATAGTGAATAAGTTATTTATTTACTTATACTTGTCTAATAGACTAGTCAAAGTAAATACTAGCTACAGTTAGTTGTTTTAATTAATACGTTTTATATTTTATCTAAAAATATAGCAAATGATTAAGTAAAACACGTTTCATATTTTATTCAAAAATATAGCAAAGAAATAATAACCTCTTATTGCAGGGATTACATCAGCTGCAGATGCAGTGTGATTGCTCACATCCCTTGTGAGCTCCTCAAATGGAACCAACACCTCAGCTGTCTTCTCCATCAAGGTCCACTGGCTGGGTGTCAGTAGTGTGGGGAGGGGGTGTTCAGCTGCATACAGACAGAGAGCTCGCTTTTGCTCCATGATGCTCTGCAGCATGTAAAGGCTGCTGTTCCATCGCACAGCAACGTCCTGCTGTAGACGCTTGATCTGCATCTTCAGAACGGTCTGGATGTCTTCCAGATCGGAATAGGCCGTAGGGGAATGTTTGAAATGGCCAATAATTTTCCTCGCGGTGGCCAGTGCGTCTTGAACGCTGCGCTGGGACAGTAGACCCTCGTTCACGACAAGTTGCAGCGTGTGCGCGAAGCAGCCCAAACTCGCCACTTCCATGTCATCCGTGGCTTTCTTGATGTTTCGTGCGTTGTCTCGCACAATCACATGGATCTGTGACTTGTCGATTCCCCAACCGGTGAGCATCCCCTCGAGCTTCTCTCTTATACGAACTGCCGTGTGAGAGCCTCGGAAGCCCTGTGCATGCAATACCACACGTTGTAATTGAAAGTTGGAGTTGATCCACTGGGCAGTGAGGCTTAAGAGCTGGACTGGACTCACAGAAGAACTCCAGAGGTCTGTGGTAAGACCAACAAAAAGCACGTCCTTTAGCAGGGCTTGCAGGTGGGCAAACAGCTTGTTGTACAGGACAGGCATAGATTTATCTGTAATCTGCTGACGAGAAGGAATCACATACCGTGGCTCCGCATACTCCATGAGATTGCGAAACCCCGTGTTCTGTACCACAGATAGTGGCTGGTCATCCAACGCGATCATTTCAGCTATCTTGCCTGTTAACCCCTTGGCCCTTGTACTGTTTTCGTCCAGCTTCTCTTTCTTTTTCAAAGTCTCTGCAAGTGTCGGTTGTTTTGGTCCAGCTGCTGTGCCTGCTGCCTTGGTTGCTGCCTCGTACTCTCCGTATTGTTGTTTGTGGTGTTTTCTCAGGTGGCGTATTAGATTGGTCGTGTTGTAAGCAGATCTGTTCTGTCCTCCACGCGGAACGTCCGCCTGGCAAACATTGCATCTGGCTGTTGGACTGCTGCTCGTTTCAAGTGTGAAAAACCCCCAAACTAACGACATTTTCGCTCTTCAGACTGAGTCAGTTGCTAGACGTAGCGTAGCATAGCCTGCCGTTAGCTTCCTAGCTAGTAGCCTCTCTACTGTCACTGTGTTAACGTCACTTCCAGTACTAGCCTTCCTGAGCAGATCTACAAGCTCACAGGCGATGCGGGAGCGACGCGTTGTGAGCTTGTAGGTCTGCTATTTTCTCACCGCTGCTGAGTCGCTTCACACCATTCGTTATGACACGCACTGTGTAACAGAGAACATTCAGAGAACATAAATGAATGATAAATGTATAATAATTTTAATTAAAACCAGGCCTCAGGATGAGTTTATTGCGTGAACATGGTCATGTTTGTTTTTAACTTTAAATAAAACGACAAAAATATTTTATTAAAAAAATATTTTATAAAACTTTTTTTTTTTTTTTTTCGATATGTTCTCCCCGATCTCCGATGGTTAAAATAGGACCATATCGGCCGTCGATCCGATCACCTGATCGGAATCGGTCATCCCTAATTATGTTAACATAATATTTAATAACGTGATACCATCCATGTGTCCAGGACTCTGCTACGGACCATGTGATTATGTTAACATAATATTTAATAACGTGATGCCATCCATGTCTCCAGGACTCTGCTACGGACCATGTGATTATGTTAACATAATATTTAATAACGTGATGCCATCCATGTGTCCAGGACTCTGCTATGGACCATGTGATTATGTTAACATAATATTTAATAATGTGATGCCATCCATGTGTCTAGGACTCTGCTATGGACCATGTGATTATGTTAACATAATATTTAATAACGTGATGCCCTCCATGTGTCCAGGACTCTGCTATGGACCATGTGATTATGTTAACATAATATTTAATAATGTGATGCCATCCATGTGTCCAGGACTCTGCTATGGACCATGTGATTATGTTAACATAATATTTAATAACGTGATACCATCCATGTCTCCAGGACTCTGCTATGGACCATGTGATTATGTTAACATAATATTTAATAACGTGATGACATCCATGTCTCCAGGACTCTGCTATGGACCATGTGATTATGTAATAACATAATATTTAATAACGTGATGCCCTCCATGTGTCCAGGACTCTGCTATGGACCATGTGATTATGTAATAACATAATATTTAATAACGTGATGCCCTCCATGTGTCCAGGACTCTGCTATGGACCATGTGATTATGTTAACATAATATTTAATAACGTGATGCCATTCATGTCTCCAGGACTCTGTTATGGATCATGTGATTATGTTAACATAATATTTAATAACGTGATGCCCTCCATGTATCCAGGACTCTGCTATGGACCATGTGATTATGTAATAACATAATATTTAATAACGTGATGCCATCCATGTCTCCAGGACTCTGCTATGGATCATGTGATTATGTTAACATAATATTTAATAACGTGATGCCCTCCATGTATCCAGGACTCTGCTATGGACCATGTGATTATGTTAACATAATATTTAATAACGTGATGCCATCCATGTCTCCAGGACTCTGCTATGGACCATGTGGCCGGCTACGCTCTATGTTTGGACATGACAGCCAGGGATATCCAGGTACGGTAGGAATCTATCCATCTATTATTTTATTAGTGGTTATTCTTTCCATTAGATTAAGTGAATAATTGAGTACCTGAGACGAATAATAGTCTAAAGTCAATTTTTTTTTTTTTTTTTTTTTAATATAGATATGTTTTGATTTACCAGACTGTAAGCCACAAACTTTTTAATCTGTTAAATTGTTAGTGCACTCCCCGTCCATTTTGTTCAATTGTCTGTTTTGATGTTATCTGCTCCCTTTGTCTGCTGAATATTGCTTGTACGGAGTTATACTGTTGTTCCACAAACTGTTGGAGATATACCGTTTTTCCACATTCCATAAGTATTATTATAATTCCTAATATATATACAGTATGAGTTAAGTAAAAAAAAATCTAATTCAACAAAATGAGGGGGGAGTGCATTAAGAATTGAAAAAATATCTATATTCAAAATTCTAAAATATGGACTTAAGACTGTTTTTCGTCTCAGGTACTTTATTGAGAAGCATGTTTTTTTTAGAGAGAGAGACTTTTTTATTATTTTGGGCATGTTCTAGCTTTTTGTGTCTTCGTAAATTACTGCTCTACTTGATCATACTACAGCGTCACTCACACGTAAGCATCAAAAGTAGCAGATCCACAAGCTTGAAACGCGGCACGAAGCTGCATGTCTTTGAGCTTGTAGATCTGATACTTTAGCTATTTTTGAATTTGAATCCTGAAATGTGTCCGAGGCTGGTGGAAACGGCCAAATGTCGGCAATTTTACAAGGCAGAAAATGCGAAAATAAGATTGATTTAAAATTTTCTTTGTTTTTCGTTTTTGTATATAATTAACAGTTTGAATATAGAAGAGGGTTTTCATTCCATAAGATATCTTTGTTAAGGTCGGTATATGGCAACATTAGTGTAGCAAAGTTGCCTTCTTTGGGAGAGTTTTACTGCTGTTTTAGGAGGCGGAGAATTGAGCTCTTTAGATTTGCATAGCGATTTCACGGGAGCACGATTGGTTTAAGGAATGCATTGTCTCGTATTTCAGCACGCCCATACAGCGTGCTATCTGCTTTTAACAGTCTACACAGTAACTAACTTCATCTCGCTAATGTTAACGGTTTGCTGAAGACAGTATTCTGGAAGGATGTATTTTTTTTATGTATACATCGTGATCTCAGTCGCTCTCGGACACACAAAGAAAACGTGGAAAATTGAAGCAGCATGTTGAAAACGCTATGTCATCATGAGTCCTTGTGCTGGCATTACAGGCGACACGCTCACTCGTCTGTAGTGAAAATAAAAGATACAGTTTCGCTACTCACCAAAACAAAGACGGATTTGGGGAGTTGAAAGCCTACTTTACTTAGTGGGAACACTCAGAGTTCCCAACATCGCGTCTAAAATACACTTTTTTATCCAGATAACAGAATATTTCACCGGAAGGCAAAATGTGCAATGGACATTTCTATTGACAAGATCTGTAGAGGGCGGTGTGGAGTAACTAAAACCTCCGGTGAAAAAGTTTATTCTCTGGTAAAAAAAGTGTATTTTAGACGTGAGGTGGGGGTTTCTGAGTGTTCCCACTAAGTAAAGTAGGCTTCCATCACCCTTACGCCGTCTTTGTTTTGTTGAGTAACGAACCGTATTTTATGTTTATTACATGCAGACGAGAGGGTTCGCAGCCGTTCCTGCCTCGCAAAGGCTCATTGGTGACATAGCGTCAAGCGTCTCCTTGTTTCACTGGCTTTTAGCATTAAACTGCTGAGAGACTCTGAACTCACTTACTCAGCGTTTACATTACAAATCATAGTAGGCTTCTGCTTAACACAGTAGCCTACGACCAAGAAGAAGGGAGAAAAAGGAAAGAAAAGCTGCATTCTCTGTCCTGCGGGAAAAACCACAGATCTTCTCGTAATGGACAGCGTATCTCACATCTCAGCCTCTCGTCTGCTGCAGCCCATGAACGTTTCTCCGTTCTGTGTCCGAGCTAGAGTGCCCTAAAAAGTGTGTTTTGCAAGCCCGTCCGCCGCTTCCCACGTTCTTACTACAAAACGTGCTGCAAAAGTGCTCTGTGTTGCTAATGCTCCCAAGAAAGAAAACGTGTAAATCCATTGATCCAAACTGTAGAAGACCGTGCTTCACTGCTTCTGCTTTAGCTGTCTGCTTTATAGTCCAGTAATTTTAGGCCAAAATTAGGCTAAATCTAAAACAAATTGCAATAGTAGCAAACTCAACTGATTTTGTATCCTCAATATGTCCTTAGTGAGAGAAAAAAAGTCCCAAGGGATCCCATCAGGGGAAAGTTTTGAAAACGACCTACCTACCTTCACT
The DNA here is from genome assembly GCF_963921795.1 of Nannobrachium achirus. Taxonomy (NCBI): domain Eukaryota; kingdom Metazoa; phylum Chordata; class Actinopteri; order Myctophiformes; family Myctophidae; genus Nannobrachium; species Nannobrachium achirus. The sequence goes on along the minus strand of NC_137813.1, from coordinate 7,924,185 downwards.
TACTATACACTACAGTGTAGTGTATAGTACTATTGCAATTTGTTTTAGGTTTTTTCATAATAATGACTGGACTATTTGCTGTGTACAGCAGATGCTCCGCAAGCTTCGTAGCCGACGTTAAAGAGTACACTGTAAACACTTTCTTTTGTAATAGACTTTTTTTTACACTGTAAAAACTTTTTCTTTTGTAATACACTATTTTAGTGAAAAATAAAAACTACAAAAAGGAGAAAATGACAGGATGAGCATATAAGGAGGGGAGGAGGTAGAAAAGACCACTGGCCACTATTTCTGACATGGCTGCAAGCACTATAGCACAATATATTACCACAGGTCTACTACTAAATAGTAGTTTCAAATAATTGTAGTGGAATAAAAGTACATTTGAAGTTGACAGCTATACCACTGTGGGTGTGGTTTGACTTGGGGGGAGTGATTTAGGGGTGTAGGTAAGTACCTATTGTCCCTCCCATTGTCACACCCACTTCTGGCTACCTAGAGGTGTCAATGTTCCTGGCATTCAAATGGCTTTTTAAGCACTTTGGGGTTTATGGTGGGGGTTTGGGTTTTAAAATGTCCATAACTTCTTCAAATATGCTCCAATTTCAACAAATGATACATCATATGAAAGCTTAGATTCTGTACTTGGATAATCTGTACAAAAAAGAAAAATGACCAATGCAGACATAAGGAACAAAGTACCAGACCCAGTCACAAATGTTTTGAACATACGTTTTCTCCACCTGACAGAGATGATATATAGACAGTAAGAACATTAGTATTTATTTTTTTGTGTTTGAAAACTTTATAAGAGGCGTTTAGAAGGCATTTTCAGCCTCAGGTCTTAATGGGTTAAAGCAGGGGTGCCCAAAAGGTAGATTGTGATCTACCAGTAGATCACAAAGGCTGTGCAGGAAGACCACATGACATGCCCCTGAAAAGATATAATTACAATATATTTATAAACAAAAATCACAAAACAAAACCCCTCTTTTTTTGGCATCTGTCACTTGAATTAAGGTGACTTATTGATTGATCAAGAAGGGCCTGTCAGCTCCCTTCATAGGCAAATTGTTTTCAAGAGTCAGTAGCATTGGAAAAAAACTTCCATACAGAATGGGGTGAAGACTATTTTTTCCTCTGCTATCTGCCATTCCAAGTGCGTTTGTCTTAAGTATGTAACGCCAGTGCCGCTATTCCAAAGCCCCCTCAGGTAAAACATTTTGGGTGGGTAGATCATGTTGAGCTGGTCATTTTAAAAGTAGCTCTCAGGTCAAAAAGGTGTGAGCACTAGGGCTGTCACAATTATTACATAATCGTCTAATCGCAATTATTTGACATAATCACAATTATTTTGTGATAATCATCATAATCAGTTACGTGTTGAAAATGTTATATGTTATATGTTCAAACATTGAAATGCGATGCGACGTGTTGTGAGCTTGTAGATCGGCTATTTCCACTATCAATGTTCTATTTAAAGTGTTGTCAAATATGTCCTTAATTTCTTTGTATATTTGGCTTATGTGTCATATCTGCCATGTGCAACTTCAAGGCCTAAAAGCCAAACAGAAATGTAATTGTCAACGACAAAAACACTATTAAATTGTTAATTGCAATTATTTGAGTGACATTTAATCGTCATGTAAAATGTCATAATCGTGACAGCCCTAGTGAGCAGCCCTGGGTTAAAGGATAAGATAAAAATGTATTTCAATAAAGGAAAGATCACACCGATTTGAACAAGAAAATATTTACTTGAATAATAGGCAAAGAATAATTACAAAATACATGATTGGCAAAATACATGTTTGGCAATTAGACTCCATAAGCAAAACAAATAATATCAGGAAATAGGAGAGAGAACCCCCCATGGAGTCTAGACGCTGGTGCCTGGTGGTGATAATGCAGAAGAATCGTCTTCCCCTTGACTCCAGGACTGAGGTGGAGCTGGGGATGGAGGTGGGATGCATGAACGCTGTCTGCAAAGAGAATGAGGCGGTTAGGAGCAGGGCTATTTCATAGAATGGAGCCTAGTCGCTGATTGGCTGGGAGAAAACAGGTTGTAGGATTTGATTGGTTAAAGAGGTCACGTTTAGTTTAGTGAATGAGCGTATCTGACAGCGTGGGAAAAAGGAAGTGACGTGGGCTAAAGCAGAGTGTGGTTTAGATCCTTTTTATTGAACTTACGCTATAAGCTACATTTGTTTCGATTTAACCGTGGCACCCCTCCTCTTTCGCGTCCAGGACGAGTGCAAGTCCAAGGGCCTGCCGTGGACGCTGGCCAAGGCCTTCGACACCTCCTGTCCCGTCAGCGACTTCATCCCCAAGGAGAAGGTCCCGGACCCCGCCGCCCTCACCATCTGGCTGAAGGTCAACGAGCAGCTGAGGCAGCGCGGCTCCACCAGCCAAATGATCTTCTCTGTCCCTTACATCATCAGCTACGTCAGCGACATCATCAGCCTGGAGGAGGGCGACCTCATCCTGACCGGGACGCCCAAGGGAGTGTCCCAAGTGCAGGAGCACGACGAGCTGCAGGCCGGGATCGACGGCGTGCTCACCATGAACTTCAGAGTGGGTAGACAACAGTGACACTAGACTAGAACCAGGGACGTGCTGGGCCCCTGATTCAGCCCGGGAAAAATAGTTGGAGAGGCCCTATTTGTTTCATTTTTTGAGTTATATTTTGTTGTTGTCGGTGGAAACCTTATGTCCAAAACCGTTTGTTTTGTATTTGTCATTTTAAAAATGATTTAAACTAGTGTAAACAGCCGATCTACAAGCACACAACGCCTCGCACCGCGAGGCGTTGTGTGCTTGTAGATCTGCTGTTTTCACTACTTTTGTGCAACGGCCTTATATGATGAAGCAGAGCTTTGCTTTGCGAAAAAATGTATACTGGAATGTATATTGGAGATACGAGGTTTCTGCCCGACAGTGACGATTTACTTTGTTGGCCACACAGCCCCCAAAATGGAACGAAGGCCGACATATATATATATTTTTTTCCCTAATGGCCGGCCTGGACCGGCCGGGAATGAACCGGCCGTTCGGGAGTTGTCCCGCTTTTCCCAATGGCCAGCACGTCCCTGACTAGAACAGTGGTCACCATGAACTTCACAGTGGACAGACATCAGTGACACTGGACTAGAACACAAGCGGCATAAGTAATTACCAGGAAATGGTATAAGACCAAGGCTTAATTGGCCCAGCATCAGTCATAAGTCTAGCCTCAATCAACACAAGAGAATTCACACTGGAGAGAAACGTAACAGTTGTGATCATAAATGGTGCATTTATATAGCGCTTTTATCCAAAGCGCTTTACATAGGTAATGCATTACATTCACCCATTCACGCACACATTCATACACCGGTGGCAGAGGAAACCATGCAAGGCACCAACCAGCTCACCGGGAGCAATTAGGGGTTCAGAGTCTTGCCCAAGGACCCTACGACATTAACTCAGGGGGAGCCCGGATTCGAACTGGGAACCCTTCGGGAACCCTTCGTGCTCTAATAACGGTTTCTCTACCCCTGAGCTATGCCGCCCTCATTGTGGGTAAAAGTTTAGGAGAACGGATCATCTCAAATTACGTAAGTACAGAGCCAACTCTGTTGCCATTTTACTAAGTCTAGACAAGGTTTAAGTTGTTAAAACCAGGAAAAGACAAACACTTACGCCATATGAGCATACGATATCCGAAAACCTAAACGATATCTAGACTCATACCACAACATCAATATAATGGAGATATGTGTATTGGCCAGTCCTAGCAAGGAATAATATATTGTGAATTTAGGAAGTTCTTCTGTTGCTTCTCTATGTGGTAACTGGACCAGCAGGGGGCAGACCTGCTCAAGGAAAGGACATTCATTCAGACATTGCTGCCTATAGTGGAACAATAATACTGCCAACTACAACATGTACTGTGATCCTTGACTGGTCTCTTCATTTGAATTAAACAAATGAAATGATTCCAGTTTTAATGTAGTGAGTGACCGAATGCTGACATGACATTTGACAGTGTGTCACTGTTGATTCATTCACCCCAAGGCAGCCCTCAGAGTTCTACAGGGGTGCCACAAAGAACATTAGCTGAAAATAGCAAATCTGATGTGAGCTTGTAGATCGGCTATTTTCAGCAAAGAGGTTTGGTGTAGAAGGCAAAAAGGAGCAAACCAAGTAGGCTTCAAAGCCAAAGGTCAAGTTTAACCTAGTGTTGAGGGTTTAAGCAGTTAAACGTCCAAAATAAACAACAAAACATTGATTTACACAACACTGATGATGGTCAATGACGCCATCTATAAAATCAATGAATATGTTTAATCTGCAACACAGTTGTATACAATGTAGTGTGGGGGTCCCTGCTTCATCTCTCTCTGCTAAAGGGTCCTTGGCCTGAACAACCTTGAAGACCCCTGGTCTAAATGCTGGACATTGTCTGCATCTTGTTGTGTGCAACCTCTTCAAAGGCAAAGTGGCCTGCAAGGATATTCAAAAGGTGTAGGATATGCACATCCCCCAGACGTTTTTACGGTGCCGGATCCAAAAAAAATATCTGCAAGGATATTCCTTATTGGTTTAATAAATAAATACTACTGTACTTGGATTTGAATGATTTTTGTGTAGGCCTATGGCCCTATGCCATAAACATTTGGGAACATTAGTGAAGGTATTTAAAATGCGTTAAAGCGTCAAACTGTCTTATGGGGAGAATCATTTTTTGAGTTTCCTTTCTCATACACAATGTCATCTGTTTTTCTGTGTTACAGTGGGTAGGTATTTGCCCAGTGTTGTTAAAATATATATATAATATATACTGTATATAAAAAAGATTAAAAATAAATAAATGGCAGGTCTACAAGTTCACTCACTCATACACACACACACACACACACACACACACACACCACAACGCGTTGTGAGCTTGTAGATCATCTTATGTTCAACTAGACATGTGTATAATAGTTTAAAGGATTTCTTTTATTGATTACCTTTTTTCTATTGATTCCGGATGGGGACCCGAATGCATCCTGAATCAATGGAGGTACATTTTATGTAATCACAATATTGTCTTAGGAATACGACAAAAACAAAAAAAAAATATCCATGAAGTCAAGTCTTCATGGCGTGAATAATCAATAGAAAAAGTCATTTTGGGGGTGACCTACTCCTTTAAGTGGTTAGACTGATTTTGATGCCATATAAACCAATTTAGCTGCAGACCCCTTCAAGGGCCCCATGTTGGGACCCCAGACCCCACTTTGAGAACCACTAGGGTTATTGTTAGGATCAGTCAAGCGTTGCGTTGTGTTCTGTCCCCCCAGGTGAGATTTATATCGGCTCCACATCCACACAACTCCTCTCCATTTCAGCCACAACTCGTCAGATTGTTCTCGGTGGAAAGACAACCGCGAGGTGTTTCCCTTCGTTCTGGGGTTTGTATTTCTGGAGCGCAGACAGTGTCAGACATGACAAGACATCTCAAGCCAACATAGTTTATATCTTGTTGCTATCTGGTGTATACACCTAAAGCATTAGTTCTCAGAACTTTTCATGTCAGATCTACTAGCTACATTGCGCGGCTACAAGCTTTTATATCAGACCACATCAGAAATGTGGTCCTCTACGGCTGTGGTTCTCAACCTGTGGGTCGGCAACGCATTAGCAATGTGACACGTTGTCAGCTTATATAGGCTACTAAAGATTTTTAAAAATATATTTTTTTTAAACGTTTTGCCCAAAATAGGGATTGATTATTAATCAGTCATTTTATCAATGTATTGATTATTTCACACACCATGGCTGTCAATGACATTGGGTAAAGTGACGTTGATTTACAATCTCTGTCATCCTCTGTTCTGATTGATTGATTGATAAGCAGTTCGCAGGGGAAAAAAAGCACAGGAACGTACAGTTCAATACAAGGTCTGCTAAGAGAATTAAAATCCCAAGAAGGCACTATGGCTTGTTTCCATTGGGGTCCTTTCTACTCAATTCATTGAAGACATAGCAGCTATACAAAAATAGCAGCTATACAAACTCACAGCGCAGCACAGAGTGCCGTGCTGCAAGCTTGTAGATCTGCTATATTTGAAAATGTGTGCAAATCTTTGAATATATGTATTTTTTAAGCAAACATTTGTAACTCAAATTCTGCCTATGGGGGGTCCCTGGAACAAAATATTTTGAGATATGGGGGTCCGAAATACATGTCATTTTGGGGGTCCTTCACATGAAAAAGTTTGATTTTCACGATTTTTCTAAAATAGCAGATCTACAAGTTCGCAGCGCTGCACTCGCTGTTTTCAATTGTTAAAGCACAAAATAATGCATTGAATCCTTGTGCCCAGGGCCCAGAATGTGGTGCGACACAGGTGGTACATGGGTATATATACCGTATAGCTATACCCGCATGGCCAAAGAAAAGCTGCATGCATTCTTGCAGGCGTGTTTAACATCTGTTCTAGGTTCAGTTACAGCTCCGTGTCCCACAGGCTCTCTGTGCTCTCAGGATCAATCAGCCTTGGTCTCACAGTCCCAGGCTTGTCTCTGGTAACCCGAGTCTCCCTGTTCAGCATCTTTATCTGTCTCTGGCCCTTCAGGGCACCGCTCACTCTGACAGACACCTTTGATTTAGTTTGAGTCATGCTCTTCTGAATACAATGTCGTTTAGTTTTAGTAGTCATGTTGTTTTTTCTCATGTATCTGAAAAGCTTTAAGGTCTCTCCATACTTTGACCGAAATGTTTGGCGAGTTGGACTTTCCGACGTGCAAATTTCCGAACTCTCATTCGGTCTAATGCTTTTGAGAAGTCACGAGTGACGTCATTTTGTAGTCGAACCTTACCTTTTGACCGAAAACGGCGGTTTCGGTCATAGTATGGACAGGCCTTTAGTTTTATCTAGTCTAGTGTTACTAGCCGACTAAATATCATAAGATTTTAGTCGACTAAACTAATCTACTGTTGATTTTGTCGACAAAAATATGTATTTTGGCGGGCCTTGACGTCATCGTAATGGCAGATTTCAAAGTCAAGGACCCCCTGAATGGTATGTATTTTTGGCTCGCGGACCCCCAATCTGAAAAGGCTTTGTGCCAGCAGCGACCCCCAGAAGAGAAGATTTATGTTAATTCAAGATTATTCAAAGGTTTCCAAACATTTTTAATAATTATTATTCGGAATTGTTCTAAAAGAAAGTTAAAGCTCCATATTCAGCTAGATTGCCTATTCATTTCTATATAGTACAGGCAGGGGCGTCACACCAAACTCTGGGCCCTGGGTACAAGGATTCACTGCGGGCCCCCCATGAATGTTAACTATTGAAAAATAGCAGATATACAAGCTCACAGCGCGGCACCGAGTGCCGCGCTGTGAGCTTGTATATCTGCTATTTTTGAAAAATTGTGAAAATGTGTGCAAGAAGAAACCCATGTTTCCATGTCAGTGATGCTCAAACTTTTTCATGAAGGACCCCCAAAATGATATGAATTTGGCCACGGATCCCCATCTCAAAATATTTAGTTCCAGGGACCCCCCCGGAAGCAAAATTTGAGTTACAAATGTTCGCTTAAAAAATACATATTCAAATATTTGCACACATTTTCACGACTTTTCAAAAATAGCAGATCTACAAGCTCGCAGCGCGGCACTCGGTGCCGCGCTGTGAGCTTGTATATCTGCTATTTTTCAATAGCTAAAGTTATTAGGGCCCCTCCACCACCTTGGGCCCTGGTAACTCAGTCCCACTTTCCTACCCCTTGTGACGCCCCTGAGTACAGGAGTCTTCCCCGTCTCTCCAGCTCTTTAATAAACAGAAAAAATAAATGTTCATTACACTTTTATTCATAACGTATCCTATATGAGTTCTCTTTCCTAATTGGATAAAGTTTGTATCCCGACCTGAAAATGGCATTTTCCGTTTAACGAAGAACCTGAGAGACACATTCATTACTGAACAACCAACGACTACTATCAGAATATCCTACTAGACAGATAGATAGATAGATAGATAGATAGATAGATAGATAGATAGATAGATAGATACCTTTATTATCCCAAGGGGGAAATTCAGTTGTCCAGTTGTAGCACAGAAGTATACAGTTATTTACAAAGTTACAGAGACGTAAGAAAAAAGATAGATAAGAGGGAAAAAAACAAACAAAAACAAAAACAAGAGCAGTACAGTGCCAATAAAGAGAAGGTGCGTCAATAGAGGGGGCGAATAATATATAATATATATACATAAGGTGTCTAACAACCGAATGTCTGTCTGTCCGATATACACGCATGTATACAGTGCCCAAATTTGGAGTTAACTGACATCACTGACACCGTTGTCTATACAGCACATGCGTCTCCGCCATGGTAACAACCGCATGCTGAAACAGCGCCCAAATGTGGAGATGACCGACATCACTGATACCATCATACTGCCGCCATGATAACAGCAGAATGCTGAAATAGTGCCCAAATTCGGAGATGACTGACATCACTGATACGTCTGGGTTCTCTGACATTACTTCTGAGACTCCTACATTCAATCCCTCATACAGTATACTATGCACAACCCATAACCCAAACTGCACATCATTCGGAGTACATATTGTCGTTGTCGGGTGAAAACCTTGTATGTCCAAAACCGTTAGTTTTGCATTTATCATTTTAAAAATGATTTAAACTACTGAAAACAGCTGATCTACAAGCACACAACGCCTCGCACCACGAGGTGTTGTGTGCTTGCAGATCGGCTGTTTTCACTACTTTTGTGCGACGACAGCCTTGTATAATGAAGCAGGGCTTTACTTACTACAAATTTGAAACTTGGAGATACAAGGTTTCCACCCGACAACGACGATATGTTCAAACGGGCAAGGACTAGTAGACCTTATTTAACAAAAATGGTAGAAGGAACAGAAAAATAAAGTGTGGTGTGTGTGTGTGCGCTTGTGCATGTGCTTGTGCGACTGCGTGCGTGCGTGTGTGTGAATGCTGCAGCCTACACTTCCTCCTTAAATCCTCAGTGTAATTGGGGCTGTCAGAGCTGTTGAGGTGATGGACACACTTAACCTCTGGGGTCTCCCGGGGGCACCAGCAGGGGCCCCCTGTGAGTCTGGGAGATAGCATGGAAGCCCTGGAGGGCTCAGGGAAGATGATGTACACGGAGGATCAGCTTACATTAGACAGGCCTGGGACCCAAGCAGCTCTGCGAGAGCTACTCAACTCAAGATGAATGAACTCTGATTGAGAGGATGATGAATTGGCAACCCACCTGAAAAATAAATTTCTGACTAATATAGGACAACTTTGTTTTTTTTACAACAAGGGTTCATATTTTAGATTGTAATTAGAGGAAAGAAAAGATGGGTGTTAAAATGTTTTCATTTACCTCTTTCTATTGTTTTAGTGATTTTAGTATTTTGATTTCAGTGGGTGGGGGCATGTGAACAAGTTGCTAAATATGTCTTTTTAGACACAATAAGCTGGCAATTTCTTTGTTACTATTTACACCAGCACCTATAAGTCACATCGGCCCATGAAAAATTGCGGTTCATCTTGGGAATGGGCTTATTGTGTCTAAAAAATACATATTTAGCCACTTGCATGTATGCCCCCAGGTTAAAATCACTAAAACGTTAGAAAGAAGTGAATGAAAACATTTTAACACTCATCTTTTCTTTTCTCTATAATGACTATCTAAAATATGAACCCATGTTGTAAAAAAAAAACAAAGTTGTCCTTTCCCATTTAGGCCTAGAATTATTGAATGCTTTAACCAGTGAAAAATAGCAGATATACAAGCTCACAGCGCGGCACCGAGTGCCGCGCTGCGAGCTTGTAGATCTGCTATTTTTTTAAAAGTCGTGAAAATATGTGCAAATCTTTGAATATAATGTATTTTCAAAGCGAACGTTTGTAACTCAAATTTTGCTTCTGGGTGGTCCCTGGAACTAGATATTTTGAGATGGGGGTCCGTGGCCAAATAAATATAATTTTGGGGGTCCTTCACATGAAAGGGTTTGAGCACCACTGACATAGTAGTCTCAAGAACAGACTAACTGAGCTCCAGTTGAAGTGAAAAGGACCTTTTCTTTGACGATGGCTGGCCAGATTGCTGACATAGTTTTTCCAAAAACCTTAGAAGGATTCAAAAGACACTTATAGATTCGGGTCAAAATTAAAATTTTCAAGATTTTTCAAAAATAGCAGATCTACAAGCTCGCAGCGCGGCACCAAGTGCCGCGTTGCGAGCTTGTATATCTGCTATTTTTTAAAAGCATTAAAGCATAAAATATTGCGTCATAATGTGTTCAGGCCTAAATGGGTTAAGGCTGGAGAGACAGTTATACTGAACAAACACACCAGAGCAATGACTAATTTGGTATGGCCCTTGCACGTCTGGTTATTGGTAATGTGAGTATTTGTGTTTTGTTGAGAGCACACACCTGGCAAAAGCCCATTGATATTAAACATTGATGATTCTAGTTAAATCAAATATTGTATATTAACTTTGGTATGGTCCTACCGAGAGTACATTTACATTGTCAGGAGATTTATAGTCTGCCCTCACGCACACATTTGTATTATTAATATATACTTGTGAGGCCATAAACCTATTAGGACAGGGGTCTTCAACGTTTTCAGGCCAAGGACCCCTTAATTGAGAGAGACAGATGAATCAGGGACCCCCACAATCTGTTCATAGATATAGTTTCATTGTTTGACAGAACGATCAACAGCGTATTTTGGATTAATGTTAATGTGTGTTTTCACATATTTAACCACTTGAACTGTCAATACTTAATAAACGTGACCATTCACTCTGTACTTAGTCTGCTCTTTTTCCCCTCTACACCAAACCTCTTTGCCAAAAATAGCCGATCTACAAGCTCACAACACCTTGCAGCGCGAGGCGTTGTGAGCTTGTAGATCTGCTATCTAAAGTTCTCAGAATACGGACGCTAGGGTTCAAGTGGTTATAATATAAAAAAGGAGAAAAAAAAGTTTCTATCACACAAAGATTTGGAGGACCCCCTGTAGTAACTCTGAGGAACCCCTAGCGGTCCCGGACCCCCTGTTGAAGACCACTGTTTTAGGATGTACTTAATGTGGCCCTCTTTGAAAAAAGTTTTGACGCCCCTGCCCTAGAGCAAGGATTACGATCAGAATATCGAGCTTTAACTTTTCTTTTTACCCCCCAAACCTTTTGTTTCAACGCAGAAATATCACTTACACCACCTTTGGAACGACGTCAGAGCGGCAGTGTGAATATGGCGAGTGTTCCCTTCACACAGGTGCTGTGTTTTTACGAGATATGAATCATGCCATTCATTCACGACGTCCCCCCTGTGTGAGGAGCGGGTATTAGTGCCTCAACAATGGCTTCAAAGCCGCGGCGAGGTTCTGGTTTAGCATTCAGCGTGGAAGTGTTATGTTGTCATCGACCGGGAGCCTGAGAAAAGGTGCACTTTGGCGCTCTTCAGGGGCGGGAGGATTACCTGAGGACCCACAGTGTTTCAGGAACACACACACACAAATATACTAGTTAGGCTACGGTATATACACCAACAATGATGTCATGCCATAACACCAGTGGTGGATGAATTACACAATACAAAAGTATCGGTATCAAAGTACCAAAAGCACTCATGGTTGCATAATGTCCAATTTCTCGAGTTCAAAATGTATACAAATCTTTTGAAAATAGTAGATATACCAGCTCACAATGTGTGTGCGTGCGTGCGTGCACGCTCGCGCGTGTGTGTGTCGTGCTTTGAGCCAGGCACGTGCACATACAGTTTGAGCCCCTGCCCTTTTATCCGTCTGTAAAAAGTGCCCTCTCTCCAGACCATGAATGCAGGTTTTACTATGGTGAAAGAAATGCAAATGCCCCCCTTTCCATGCCATACATGAAGGCAGCATTTGAGAGAAATGCCTTTGTCCAAACTCTCCTTAACTTGATTGCAGCATTTCATGATGAGAGAATTACCCTCTCTGAGTAGAAATTCATGTTGTTACGCCACCTCTCCGGTATTGGCTTGATTATGCTTGGTTCAGTGTGGTATCAAGCACCAAAAATAGCTGATCTCCAAGCTCACAACATGTTGCATCATGTCGCGTTGTGAGCTTGAAGATCGCCTTTTTCGACATTTTCACCAAAAGTGATCTTTTAGAAATGTCAGCCCCTGCCTCTCTAACATCCTCACATTCTCTCCACGTCCCTGCTTTGAGCGGTGGTAAACAAAATGACTTTTAACCACGTCATTCCAAACTAATACTCTAAAGGCAAAAAAAAGAAAAATCACTTTTGTCTGTCGTTACACGCTTGTCTTTTCTCCTGTAGGCTAAGAATGTAAGCACACGTGCACGCACGCACGCACGCACACCCACAAACACACACGCCCAAATGATGCCACTTGTTGTTTAAAAGAAACGGTGTCAATTACATTAGCAACGAAACACACACACACGCGCGCACGCGTGCCCGTGTGCGCACATGTTTGTTGTATTACTATACCTATTTGATAAATTAAATGTGTTTGTATCCCTGTACCCCAAAGCATTGGTTCTCAAACCTTTTCATTCCAAGTTGGCCTACTTGGAATCACAGTACGGTTATCACATTTTTTGAGAGTTATCACATTTCTTTCTCACTCAACAGTAAACAGCATAAAGTGACAATTTAAGGACTTTTTAATACCTCTAAAATGACAACTTAAACATTGACAACTACAATTGTCTAATACTTGTCTAATGCAGAAATTGTGAAGATACATGCTCACAACGCCTCGCGTTACAAAATGTAATGCCTCAACTCTTAGTGTTCATCGATTCGGGGTGGGGGCGTCCCCAGTTAAAATATCATTATGTTGGGGGTCCCCAGTTAAAATATCATTATTTTGGGGGTCACAGCCTGAAAAGGTTGAGAACCACTGCTCTAAAGCCCTGAGTTGTACTTCGATGCACATAGCCCCTTTTCGACTGCAGCTTTACCACCACACCACACCGCACCGCACCACACCGCACCGCACCACACCGCACCGCACCGCACCACACCGCACCGCACCGCACCGCACCACACCACACCGCACCAAAATATCTACATTTTCCATTACACAAAAGTACCCCTATCGGTAAGAAACAAATTGACCCTTTTAACTGTGATTATAATACAATATAAATTTGTATTACAACTATCCTAAATTATTATACACTATAATGGATTATAACTGTGATTATAACACAATAGAATCTATTATCATGTATTGCAACTATATCCTGGTGGTCTAAATATATATAAACTTTATTACAGGCTCAAGGCCCACAGGGTAGAAAACAATACATTACACAAACAAGATAAAAAAAAAAAAAAATAGAAACAGTACAGACAGTACATTTACCCAGCCCTTCGGAGCTAAAGAGGCACTCATGCCAGTGACCTCTAATGGTAGACGTGTACCTGACAGAGCTACATCCAGGGTCTGCCATCAGTCCAATTAATCCATTCAAGGAGCGATCCAGTCTGCACATGAATTTATAAGTCAGGTTTCTCAACAGAGCCATGAAGGTGGTGAGACCCAAAGTAACAAAGAGCTCACTGGCCCTTGTGCTCCTGGGTTTCTTTAGCAGAATGCGAAGGCAGTCATTGTAGGCTACTTGCAGCTTCCGTAAGCTCTCTTTCTTATACTTCACCCACAGAGGGGCAGTGTATAGAGGTGTGCAGTACGCTCTAAACAGGTTAACCTTAACATCAGTAGTACAGTGGTGAAATTTACGAACCAACATATTTGCTTGTACATATAGCATTCTCCTCTGTCTAGACATATCCTCATCATCCTCTAAGGTGTCTGTAATAATGTGCCCAAGATATTTGGTACTTTTCGACACACACATTGTTTGACCAGACAAGTAAAAAGCAGGGAACTTGATTTCCAAGTCCTCCTTAAATGAAAAGTCATTGAGTGATCAGTCATTATGAAGTGTTTGGCCCTGTTTGGCCTAGCTCAGACCTACTCTAGATTGGATACTTTTTAGTACCATGTTTAGTACCACTTTCACACCACTCTACCCAGGTCCTTGTAGTGGAAAACCTGGCACAAGTGGTCGGTGTGGTGTGGAGTGGTGTGGTGTGGTGTGGTGTGGTGTGGTGTGGTGTTGGGCCAGTGGAAAAGGGATATAGAGAACTCCAACACCAACCCTTAAACCTAGAACCTCCAAATACCTGTACAGTTTACAGTTATAGGCATTTAGCAGACGCTCTTAATCCAGAGCGACTTACAATAAGCAGGGTAATACGTCAATTCAATAAGCAATACATCAGTTGCATTGCAACCTGAACCCTTTTCCTATATTTGTAAGCATAATACCATACAAATAAACCATTTCTCTATAGTGAGGAGCAGGGAGGGAGTTGTCCTCAACAATGTTGTATTCCTCAAATTCTACTACACTTTTGGCCCGCACAAGTATGATGATAATAAGTACACAAACACACAGACACACAGACACACACACACACACGCATGCACACCACGCCCCGCGCACGCACCACGACTGCATGATCTACAGTAGAGATGACAAGCTGGTTATTATGACAAGTCCGGGGAGAGGTGAGACAAGCTTTTTGAGTGGTTTGAAGGTTCATTTGACACCCTGCCTCCGCGTGCGTGCGTGCGTGCGGCCGTGCGTGCGGCCGTGCGTGCATTCCTGTGTGTGTGTGTGTGTGTGTGTGTGTGTGTGCGTGTGTTTGTGTGTGTGTGTGTGTGTGTGTGTGTGTCTGTGTGTGTGTGTGTGTGTGTGTGTGTGTGTGTGTGTGTGTGTGTGTGTGTGTGTGTGTGTGTGTGTGTGTGTGTGTGTGTGTGTGTGTGTGTGTACAGTACGTGTGTGTCTATTCCTAGCAGTGAGCAGATGTTCAGAGATGAGTGCAGAGGTGTGTGTCTGGCTGAGGAGAGAGCAAAGTTCACAGGTTGTTCACACAAACAGCTGCTGTTTGTCATAATGTTCACGATGAAACCATGACATGAACAGAACAAGGTGATAAATGTACTTCCTACTTTGGAAAAACAACAACAACAACGTCAACAAGACATCTCCATTGACGTGGAAATGTTATCGAGTAGCTTTTGCCTGCATGCACACTGTGAACAAAAGAGAGTTTGTTCCTGTGCCTGAATGTTGTCTCTGTATAGGGTGGAAACCTCATTGTAAAACAAAAAAGTTACTTTTGAGGATTCAAATAAAGCAATTTGCGAAAGTAGCAGATCTTCAAGCTCAACGGGGCCATGGGCCCTCTTTTCAAATGCATACAAATTATGTTTTCATTTTAGCTCACAACGCGCCGCGACGCAACGTGTTGTATGTCTACATTGCCGTATTGATACTTTTGTAAAAAAAAAAAAAAAAAAAAAAAGATTCTGGATGGGGACCCAACTGCATCCCCATCCGGAATCAATGGGTGTAAATATATTGTAATCAAATTATTGTCTTAGGAATGTGACAAATACAATAAAAGTATACCGGTAATTGAACTCAAGTCTCCATGGCGTGAGTAATCAATAGAAAGAAAGTCATTTTGGGGGTAAACTACTCCTTTAATTACAAGCTTTTTGTACTTTTCCCACCACAGCTACTGTGAAACATACATGTCTCTCTCCACAGTGCACTCAGGTCTTTGTCTTCTACACTGCATTGTGTGAGCAGAATGTAAACAACGCAGGCATGTTGTCAACCTGTGTGAACGTATGTACAGTATGTACAGTATGTACAGTATGACATGCACCTGGCCTTCAAGCATGCATGCATGCTTCCACTCCGGGTTGCCGGGCAGACTTCCCTGACAGTCAGGCAGTTCCCCTGTATGCAGCCACATCCACATGGCCACGCACATGGCTACATAAAGGCACTAATTGGCCCCTGATTCGTTCCATGATTTTATAAAAACCTCAACCACCCACTTATTAATTCTTTATGTGATGGATTGACTTGAACACAAAATAATGATTTTCATATGGCAAGGGAGATCAGCCAGCCAAGATGGCCGGCCGTAACACACACGCGCACACTCACACGCAGACTCAAGCACGCACGCACGCAGGCACACACTTACACGCAGGCACGCACAGGCACACACATGCACGTTGCACACTCTGTCAAGGTGTGCTGCCTTCGCAGATAATCAACACCGTTATACTGTATGTGAAAATGTCTTCTTGATGTGATGTGCTGTTAAGGCCCTCCTGCGGGGAGGGTTCCGATGGGTTCATTCATTATAGTTAAACTCTAATTCAATTCACTTAATGAGTAGCCTACTTAATGAGTAACAATTCTAATGATACGTTGCCATATCACTACCACTGCTAATGTATTCCCTATGTGCAATTTTATGACGTTTAATCACTATACTGTAAAAGCTCTATACTTCTTCATATGCCAGTGTCACACAGTGAAACAATAGCTGATGTACATATACTGTACTCACAGTGCATCTCGATGTGACATGACGTGAGCTTGTAGTTCAGCTAGTTCAGCAGTTATTGAAAACAGTTGAAGAATCTGTACACTTTGTGAAACGTTTGGCCTGTAATGACATCGCTCCAAACTGGGAAGTGTTGTAGATCGGCAATGTTTTGGCAAAGACTTATGATAGAGTGTGAAAAAAAGACTGTATCAAGTACGTATAAGTACCTTTTACCAATTATAGAGGGTTTAAGTGGTACTGGATATGCAGCTCTGCAAATAAAAAGGTGAATTGATCCCAGTGCATGACGGAATCACAATAAATGAAATCTCCACAATACGATTATTGTGAGTGTTATTTATCACGATAAACGATAATATCGCTTATCGTATCGTCCCATCCCTAGTATCCGCAACCTTACTCTTTCGGCCATGACCCACACTTCATAACCATAGGTGAGAGCAGGAACGAAGATTGCTCCATACATCGAGAGCTTTGCCTTCTGGCTCAGCTCTCTTTCCACCACAAAACGTTTAGTGAGCTTGGTAAATTGCCTAGATATTCTTTGAGCGACACCGACGCGGTCATACGACAAAGCATAAAATATATACGGCTTGAGTGGTGAACGCTTTCATCTTTTATACTTGAGTAATGGGAATCGACATTCTGCTTCAGAAATGAATGTTATTTTAATAGGCATATGACAAAAGCTGTCTGTAAATCATATTCAAAAAGAGGGGAAAAAAATCGCAGTCGTATATTTGGCTGTCGGTCGAGTCGCAGTAGTAGCTCAGCCTGCGTAACATATCACCACCATAGCCAGAACTTTAAACAAATCTATAAATCTATTTTATTGTTATATGTTTTCCAAACGAAGGCCGTAGTGCCTGTAGTAAATTGTATTTTATAATGCTAAAATAGGGGGGGGGGGGGGGGATCCAAATCAAACAAACAAAGAGCTGTAGCTATTAAATATATAAAATGCTATTGTAAAGAAAATAATCCTCAAATCCTATGATTAAAAAGATGTTCAAATTGGCTGTAGTCACCAGGACAATTTGAGAAGCAGTTTGTAAGCCAAATTACTCTCCCATCAATTATATCTAAGAGTGGAGGATTTAACAAGACCCAGAGGCCCCCAAACCACAGAGACACAGAGAGAGAGAGAGAGAGAGAGAGAGAGAGAGAGAGAGAGAGAGAGAGAGAGAGAGGGAGAGAGAGAGAGAGAGAGAGGGAGAGAGAGAGAGAGAGAGAGAGAGAGAGAAATCCCCACACATTCTGACGCTGTGTGGCAGTAACCTCGTATGTACCCTAACCCTTCCCTTTTCTGGTTTCTTTTAAAAAAACTGTCCTGGAATCTACAAGTTGAGATAGCCTATATTATCGTTGCTGCAGGAACAAGCCTACAGGGGAGTTGCGCAGGCAGGACTGAAGTGCCGATAATCATGATAAGGCACGACCCTCAGGTGTAGCTAATATTGAGATTATACAACAGTTACCCTTAAAAAAACATGTCAACTTTATTTAATTGTAATCAATAAGATATAATAAGCTAATTTGTACATTTGAATGCCAGATTTTGCTACTGTGTCCCTGAACTTCGCATGAAAACTGCTAGCGTAGCCGCTTACAACGCATCGCCTACGGAAACAATAACATCGAGCCGGCAGCTATTTTGCGACCGCACAGCTGATTACTTTGTTTTATGGGAACCGTTCCATAGTGCTCATTATCATCACGGGTAGAGTTCAACCAATCAGATTGCCAATACCAACAATGTATTACCGAGGAACTACACTGTCTCTCTGCATTTGATGTACAGAATATGTTTACTTTGCTTACTGTAAAAGTCACTCAGGATAAAGAAGAAGAGCGTCTGCGATTAAAATCCATACATTGTAAAATCATCGTATGACGACATAGGAGGGCATTCCTTCCTTTACGGAAACAAATAAAAAGCTTTAAATAATGCATGGAGATACGAGGTTTCTGCCCGCCAGCCCTGGCAGAAGGAGACATGTGGTGGTGATGATGATGATGATGATGATGGGTGGAGAGAATGTGTGTGGAAGTGGAAGTGGAGTCCACAGCTAACTGTGGAGGGAGGGAGCGTCTTCATCTGTGGTTCCGCTCGCACACAAACCACTGCTAAAAGAACGCTGTAATCCCACGTTTTATCTGCTTAGAGAGTACAAATCAGCTCTGGTTCTCACACGCACACGCACACACACACGCATGCACACACACACATCCCTCAAAGTGGTCCTACCAGCCATCTCTCCCTCCCTCCCTCCCTCCATAATCATGTCTGTCGGGTGAAAATGTCCAAAACTATTACTTCGTTTTCAGGATCCAAATTCAAGAAAAGCAAGCGTAACGGATCCACGGGTTCGAAAATGGCGTTTGGCGCTTGTGGATCGATCTGCTATATACTTTTGATGCTTTTGTTTCACGCTGTAGCCTATTGCCTAGTGCAGGGGTTTTCAAACTTTTTTGACCCAGGGCACCCCTGTAAATAACTTTTTCATCCACGGCAACTCTGAATTACACTGTTCATTTTTAGAATCTTACATCCTATCGGAGAAATATCCGTTTCCATCAGAACTGACTGAAAATAACGTTATACTTGGCGTGTAACCACTTGAACCCCAGCATACCTATTCTTGCGGGAAGGTTCACCATAATAGCTGATCTACAAGCTCACACCGCGTCATGTTGTGACGCATTGTGAGCTTGCAGATCTGCTATTTTTGGTGGAGAGAGTTGTCGTAGATGGAAAAAGAACTCAAGTACAGTGCAAATCAGGTCTGTTTTACTAAGCATAATGAAGTGATATTGATGTAGTGATATTGATGAATTCCAAATATTATCAAATTATCTTACGGCACCCCTGGACTGGCATCACGGCACCCCAGGGTGCCCCGTCACCCACTTTGAAAACCCCTGGCCCAGTGTATGATCAAGCAGGGAGTTGATTTACAAAAGAAAAAGCACCAAAAGTTAGAATATGGAGATACCGGTAAGAGGTTTCTGCCTGACGATATAGGAGGGAGTGGTGGATGGATGGATGGTATCTAAAGTACATTTACTCTGGTACTGACTGCACCTGAGTAGGATTTTGAGGTACTTTTACTTTACCTGGCCTATATTCAGTTTGCACTAGTCCACTACATCTGTACATGCTGGGCCCCTGATTCAGCCCGGGAAAAAGAGTTGTAGAGGTCCTCATTGCGCGCTATAGAGAGAGATCTCTCTCTATAGCGCCGCTGCTACTCAAAGATTTGCCAATTCAGATCATGACAAGTGACAAGCCAGTGGGCCAATTACATGAGTTACATTTCGTCATTGTCGGGTGGAAACCTTGTATGTCCAAAACCATTTTTAAAGTGATTTAAACTAGTGAAAACAGCCGATCTACAAGCACACAACGCCTCGCACCGCGAGGCGTTGTGTGCTTGTAGATCTGCTGTTTTCACTACTTTTGTGCGACAGCCTTGTATGATGAAGCAGGGCTTTGCTTTGCGAAAAAATGTACAAACTTGAAACTTGGAGATACGAGGTTTCTGCCCGACAGTGGCGATTTACTTTGTTGGCCGCCCAGCCCCCAAAATGGATTTTTTTTCCTAATGGCCGGTCTGGACCGGCCGGGAATGAACCGGCCGTTCAGGAGTTGTCCCTCTTTTCCCAATGGCCAGCACGTCCCTGCTTTACTGTATACTATATGCATGGCACAAGTCAGTTTTTTTTTTTTGCCTGTTTCATGCTTGTCTTTGTTTTTGTTTTTCATTCATCTGTCAGAGGCAAACTGTTGAGGCGAAAAGGGAGTTGAGCCAGAAGGCCAAGCTCTCTGTCTACCGAGCCGTCTTCCTTCCTATGCTCTCACCTACAGTCATGAAGTGTGGGTCATGACCAAAGCAGAAGGTCGCGGGTGCAAGCGGACGAAATGGGTTTTCTCAGACGGGTGGCTGGCATGCATCTCCCTTAGAGACAGGGTGAGAAGTTCAGTCACCCGAGAGGGACTTGGAGTAGAACCGCTGCTCCTACACCTGGAAAGGAGTCAGCTTAGGTGGTTCGGGCATCTAGCACGGATGCCCCCCGAGCGCCTTCCTAGGAAGGTCCTCGATGCACGCGTCCCACTGCGAGGAGACCCCGTGGCAAACCAAAGACCAGATGGAAGGATTATATCTCCAAATTGGCTGGGAACGCCTCGGGTTCCCCCCGGGGGAAGTGGATAAGGATGCTCAGGAGAGGGACATATTGTATTTTGATCATATTATATTGATTGATTGTTTTGTAATTGTACTACACTTCTGCTTTGGCAATGTAAACGTATGTTTTCTCATGCCAATGAAGCCCTTTGCATTGAATTAAACGCTGTACAATCTCTGTTGGGAATTGGAACTGTTGCCCCGTGACCTGATTCCGGATAAGCGGTTGAATATGGATGGATGGATAGATGGATCTATGGATATTACAAAAACATACATTAACCACTTACAGTAGGCAATACAACCTACTTTAAACTTCGGCTATCTTATAAAGTACTTTACTTCTGGTAGGCTATACTTTCGGTATATTTTCATGACGACACTTTTGTACTTTTTTTTTTTTACTTTTTTACTTGAGTACTCCTTCCACCATGGTTAAGGAGTGTTCCTGATTATCCTGCCATGTGCACGCTCTTCCCCACAAAAGGAGGCTGCAGGCGCCACACAAAATATGTTGGGTGGAAACCTTGTATGTCCAAAACCGTTGCTTTTCGAATCATTATTTAAAAATAACATTTAGAAATCGATGATCTGTGAGGCTGTGACGCGTTGATGTGAGCTTGTGGATCGTCTATTTTCACCTTCATTTGTGACACGTTATGGCCTAAAGCCGTGAAATGTCTAAATATGGACATATGAGGTTTCTAGTTAATCTACCCGGAGACCGCAAAGCATATACATCCCTGCTCATCATGCATAGTCTAATCTCATGCTCTTATGGGCTCTGTAACCCAATACCAACGCAGCATTGTCATTCAAGCGAGCCAATCAGCAGAGGAATTAATGGTAAGCAGCTAAACTGTGGTGCAGTGAAAGAAATATTCCTTTTTTTTAGGAACAACAGTGGTTGTTGGAGGGCCCCCCCCCCCCAAAATAAGTTGGGTCCCCAAATAACCAGCAAAACAGTAGCCTAACAGCTGTAGACTAATTGATAATGATAATTTAACTTTCATATTTTAAAACATTAAAGGGGAAGACCACCCATTTTCAATATTGAACTATGTCGTTAATATACCTTAGAGGAGTTGTGTGGAAATAAAAAAAAAAAGTTCCCCCCCTTCTGTGTTGCCTAGAACTGGAGGATTGATTTTGGGGTTTGTATTGTAAAGGACAACGGTGTGATGTCATCAAGTTGTACGTCAGACTGCTTGTAGATCTGCTGTTTTCACTACTTTTGTGCAACGGCCTTGTATGATGAAGCAGGGCTTTGCTTTGCGAAAGAATGTATACATTTGAAACTTGGAGATACAAGGTTTCAGTGACGATTTACTGGGTTGGCCGCCCAGCCCCCAAAATGGAACGACATTTTATTTTTATTTTTTTTCCTAATGGCTGGCCTGGACCGGCCGGGAATGAACCGGCCGTTCGGGAGTTGGCCCGCTTTTCCCAATGGCCAGCACGTCCCTGCATAGTGATGGTGGTGGAGGGTAGAGAGGATGTGGCCTTTCACGATCCTATAATTTAACTTGTTTTCCAGTTGTGTTCTGAATCAATGTGTTTCCCCGTCTTTTTGTAATTCAAACAAAACTCTTTTTTTCTTTAGTGGCCTACAACAGTGGTCCTCAACCTTTTCAGGCCGTGACCCCCAAAATAATAATATTTAAACTGGGGACCCCCCCACCCTGACATTTTGAGTAACACGGTTCTACGTTGTGAGCATGTCGATCGGCTATTTTCACAATTTCTGCCTCTAATATTTGACAATTTGGTCAATGTTTAATTTGACATTTTAGAGGTATTAAATAGACCTTAAATTGTCACTTTAGAAATGTGCAGATACCCTCTATACACTTAAACTTTACTTTGGTTTGTTTACTGTTGAGTGAGAAAACAATGTTACACATTAAGCCAACCATCTGGGGACCCCCCAAAATAATTTGGGGACCCCCCTGGGGGTCCCGGCCCACAGGTTGAGAACCACTGGCCTACAACAGACTACAGAGGCCATTGTCTCGACGGGCTCTGGATCATGTGATGTTTACATACGTAGGTTTCTAGTGCAGGGACAGTTGTATAGATGCAGACTGTCCCTCTGGCTGGTTGTTGCTGGATGGGGGGGGGGGGGGGGGGGGGGACAATGGACCGTGACATTCTATAAGGTGGCTTTTCACTGGAGAGAGGGTTTGTCCCCCCAGTTCAAATATGGGGAGTGTTTTGGGGGTCGCGGTCTGAAAAGGTTGGGAACCACTGGTCTAGAGAAGTGGTTGGCAACCTTTTTTGACATAAAGTGCCATGCAGGCCTGGAATTTTTCATGTTAGGGGCAAGGCCACTTGGCCTTTGGTGTTGTCCATCTGTTTGAGGGCACAAAGGCCAAATGCCAGGGCAGGAAGGCCATCAAATGAAACAAGATTTTGGTCCATTGAAAGAATTTATTGAATTTAAGGATGATTTCAATGTTTAAAATGTAAACTATCTGCAGTGAAAATACACAAATTATGGTATTTACAATCTGATCCATGCTCAGACCATTGCCCCAAAACAATGGAGACTCAAAAAAATACATGAAGAGACACTGGTGTCTACATATTGACAAAACAGAGACACTGGTGTCTACATATTGACAAGAAAGAGACACTGGTGTCTATGACAAGAAAGAGACATTGGTATCTACATATTGAAAAGACAGAGACAGAGGAGAAAGTGGTACAGTCAGATGGGACATTAAGGCCACTGTGGCCTCAGGACATGAGGGACACAAGGCCAAACTGAGGGGGCCTTCATGGCCTCCCTGAGATTCCTGCCCTGGTGCCATGTTTTTCTAGAGTCAGTGGCAGATCATAATAACAGGTGAGTGCATTCGATAAAAAACGCAGGACAACAATCAACTCGTCCTAGACTCTTCACCCTCCAGGCCCCCAAACTGTGATTCACGATACGAAGTTTAAACATTATAGGCCACAGGCGTGTCCCCCCATCTTTAAACGTGTCTGTCTGTCCGTCTCTTTCTCTGCCTCTCTCTCACTCCCTACCCCCCCCCCTCTCTCTCTCTCTCTCTCCAGTTGCATACCATATCTACATTGATATTGCTCATTTGCAAGGATTGATAACAAGAGTCAAGAGAAGTGATTGCATGGCAGTGTCAACACGTTCCCCCTCTCCAAGAGGCATGCAGATGCAATGCAGTGTAGGGTGTTTGACCGTTGGTGAACTCACTCAGTCGTGAGCAAAGCAAACACACACAGAGACCAAGCAAGCAATAATTTAAGACCTGTTTGCCCACACCGGGGAGAGGAGAGAGAGAGAGAGAGTGAGAGAGAGAGAGAGAGAGAAAGAGAGAGAGAGAGAGAGAGAGAGCAGCTGCACTTATACAAGTGTATGGTTTTCTTGCAGAGTCTGTCTGTCTACCAGTTTGTATCTTTCAGCTCAGACTGTGCCAGTATATTCACAATACTCTCTTAACCATACAGTGTGGTTACAACTATTATACCAGTGGTTGGCAAACCTTTTCATGCCAAGGACCACACACGCACACGCGCGGCGCGCGCACACACACGCACACGCACGCCGCGCGCACACACAAACACACACACACACACACACACACACACACACACACACACACACACACACACACACACACACACACACACACACACACGACACACACACACACACACTCACACACACACACACACACACACACACACACACACACACACAGACAAATATGTGCCCGCAGACCGCCCATCTGAAAATGTATGGTTGACTGGGATCCCAGAAAAGACAATTTGTCCAAAAAAAATCATCCAAATTATTCAAACAGATGCAAGCTCGCAGTGATGTAAAATAGCACCAACTGATGGGCCGTGTGCTTGTAGATCTGCTATTTTCGCCTGAATGTTCGCCAGAAGAATAGGGAAGCTATGGTCCATGTAGTAGTGTAAAGTAAATGTCCTGCTGATTTAACTCAGCAGGACTCAGGCGCTTTTGGCAAAGCGCACACACAGTCACTCACACACACACACACACACACACACACACACACACACACACACACACACACACACACACACACACACACACACACACACCCTGACCCTGGTGTTAATGTCTTTCCCAGGTGTCAGTTATACTGTATGTGAAATCAGTTGTGTCTTCAGAGCGTGCGTAGCGCTGCCCACTGCAGTGCTGCCCGCTGGCACGGGCAGCAGCCAGCCAGCTATCAGCACCGCGCCCGCTCAATAGAAAAGTCATAAAATGTGGCGTGGATGAAGTGAGCCAAGGACATTTTAAGCGACAGAGAGAGAGGCCCCGCTAATATACACATTGTGGCTAGACGGGAGGAGGGGGGGTGGAGGGGGGGGACAGCGGAGCGGGGGTGACAGTGGTGGGGGCTGAAGAGAGAGTGAGGAGAGGAGAGAAGGAAGGAAGGAAGGTGGGATGAAGGTTTTGCCAAGCAAGGTTTACAGTACTTTAACTTATTAATTTGGTTGCCCTGACACGGCAAACCGGACTATAGTAATAGTACTAGTGTAGAAATCCATGCCGTTACGCCATGGCATCTCCAGTATTAACTTGATTATGCTTAGTTCAGTGTGGTATCAACTATCAAGCACCTGAAAATGTACAACCTCCAAGCTTGTGATCTTTGTGAGGTCTGCTGAGCGTTGTGAGGTCAACTATTTTCAACATTTTCACCAAAAGGCCCTGCCTCTCCAACATTCTCTGCACGTCCCTGTGTGTAGTCTCGCATAGTCAGTCAGACAGACAACTATTCCACCACCTCCGAATGCTATATCTGGAACTACAGCTGACAGCTCCTGAACTGCGAGTAATGGAAGCTGGCATTTCCGTTCATGAAAATATGTTTTAAAATGTCATTTCTACTAAGCAGCAACTAAATATGCTTAATGATTTATATCAGGATAAATGTGCACGATGTTAAAAACAAAACGGAAGAGAGGAGGAGGCTTTACTTCCGCTTTAACCGGGCACTCATCGTTCTTCTTCGTTATTTGTATGACGGGAGCATTAGAAAATAGCGGAGTCAACAGTCTGGTCACGTGAGACTACTGTGTGTGTGTGTGTGGCGTGTGTGTGTGCGTGCTGTGTATAAGCCTTCTTATATCTGTGCTCTCATGAACAGCAGAGTCCATGTGATGGTTGGAGCAGCGATCCTGTGGCTTTCTAAACAAACAGGCTGTGAGGCTCCGCCTCTGACTGACTGATTGAATGATCTGATGATCTGCATCATCCTCTGACAGCAGACATCTTGATACAACATGTCTCTCTGTGTGTGTGCAGGGACGTGCAGAGAGGCAGGGGCTGACATTTCTAAAAGGAAAATATTGAAAATAGCAGACCTGCAAGCTCACAACGCGCAGCAGCGCGACGCGTTGTGAGCTTGGAGGTCGGCTATTTTCAGTACTTGACACCACACTAAACTAAGCATAATACTGGAGATGTGGCGTAACGGCATGGATTTCTACCCAGAGAGGGGCAATTATTTCAACATAAGATGCTGCATTCAAGTTAAGAGGAGTTTGAACAAACAATTCTCTTGAATGCTGCCTTCATGAAGGCAGCATTCCTGCAGGTATGGCATGAAAAGGGGGGCATTTGAATTTCTTTCGCATAGTGAAAACTGCCTTCATGGTCTTTTTACAGACAAGGGCAGGGGCTCAAGCCCCCTTTGGTGTGCGTGCGCATGTGTGTATAGAATATAATTTATAGAATATAAGTATAGAATTTGAGAAATACAGTGATGTAAAGTAACTAAGTACATTTAGCCTACTCAAGCTAAGTACAATTTTGAGGTAGGACAGGAGAGAGAGACAAACATATTTTTTGCTCTCTCTCTCTCTCTCTCTCTCTCTCTCTCTCTCTCTCTCTCTCTCACACACACACACACACACACACACACACACCACACACACACACACACACACCACACACACACACACACACACACACACACACACACACACACCAGAATGAGAGAGACCCTACATGAAAGAGTGTGTTAATTGTGGGCCCAGAGAGGGGGGGGGGTGTTTCTCTCTAAAGCTAGCTGACATATTTCATAATTAAAGGCCAACATTTCAGACTGTACATGTGGTCTTTACCATGAGGAGGAAGTGGAGAGGGGGGGGGGGGGGGGGGGGAGAGACCGTGGGAGGGAGGAAGAGAGAGAGAGAGAGAGAGAGAGAGAGAGAGAGAGAAACAGGGTAGAGCAGTCGTTTCCAAACTTTTTAGCTCAAAACCCCAAAAGTGCATATAATACGTTTGCCCATGGGACCCCGAACGAATGAAAACAGCAGATCTACACACTCACAACAGGCTGCTTCGCGCCTGCACTGTGAGTGTGTAGATCGTCTATTTTCACTACTTCTTTTAGAATGTACTTCTTAAAATAAATGTATCGTGCTGTTTGCTATGGTATGGCAAACATGACTGTGTCTTGCACGCACGCAAGAGCGCATGCAAGACACCAGTCATGTTGCCATACCTTAGCTTTTTCTGAACTGACGCCACTGTATGGGACCCCATAAAAATACAGAGACAGATAGGCACAAGGATTAGTCTAGGCGGGGCGAAATTCTAGTAAAAATACAGAGACAGATAGGCACAAGGATTAGTAGGTGTGGGTTGGCACTAAATGTATGACATTCAGACTTTACTCTTGTGGGTACTGTACTGTACAGTCTGTATATTGCATGTCGGCTTTCAGTGATGTATTCTGGAAATAGAAAAAAGACCACCGCCACACACCAGAAGAACAAGGCAGCAGGTTGTCAAATAAAACTTTACTTAGTACTTCTCAGTGTGAGTACCAGAGTCAGAGACAAAACAATAAAACACTTTAGTACACGTTTAGTATGGCTTTTACTGTAAGCCACTGATCCAACATTAGTCCCATATAAATCACAGATCAAAAGAACAATGTATTCGTACCCGAAGAACCTTGGTGGCCACCTCCGTTTGTAACATCTAAACCAGGGGTCTTCAAAGTTTTCAGGCCAAGAACCTCTTGAGTTGAGAGAGAGATGAAGCAGGGACCCACCCTCTACCTTTTCATAGATTCCATAGTGTATTTTGGATCATGTCAATTTGTGTTTTCAGATATTTAAGCACTTGAACCGTCAATACTTAATAAACTTGACCTTTCACTCTGTACTTAGTCTGCTCTTTTTCCTCTCTACACCAAACCTCTTTGCCGAAAATAGCCGATCTACAAGCTCACAGCGTGAGGCGTTGTGAGCTTGTAGATCGGCTATTTTTGGCTACAGTTCTCAGAATATGGACACTAGGATTCAAATTGTTAATATAAAAAGATTGGAAGATCTGGAGGACCTCCTGTAGTAACTCTGAGGACCCCCTAGGGGTCCCGGACCCCTGTTGAAGACCCCTGATCTAAACGCACTCAGTCAGTGGGTGAAGATAATGGTGGTCAACGTTTTTGAAGAGCAACACACAGTATATGTACAATTATCTGAAAAATGGGATCCACGTGTGAGTGATTTCACGGTTTATAATTTCAGATGAGGTATCATTGGTATGTACGTATGTGTCGTATCAACTGTCAGTTCCTGGCAAATTGCCTGCAACATAATATGATATGGGAATTACGTATTAGAATCACGTAATCACTCATGCTCCTCTATTATATGCTTGTGTGACATGCTCTGTTCCAGAGGGTCTCAAACTAGTTTATTTCGTCTTAGGTCACCACTGTAAATAACCTTTTCATCCAAGGCACCCCTGAATTCACCCTTTGTCCAGTGCTGCCTGATGTTGTCCCCGCCCCTCTTCACACCCATTGGTTGCTGTGTCTTGGTGGGACACTCTACCATTTTAATCCACTACCATTTTAATTCAGTTGCTTCGTATTGTTATTCTGTGTGTTCAATTCTAATTTCAAACTTGGTTTCAGTAAAAGGAGCTGCTCAGTGGCAGTATAGGGACTCAGCATGTTTTTTAGTTCTCCAAAAATTATGTTTTAGCAAATTCAACATAAAAAAGGCGGAACCGGGGCGGGACAAGGCAGATAGAAACAAAGGGTGAATTACATTGTTACTTTATAGAACCTTTAGGGTACATAAATATGTCAATCCTTCCCTCCCTAAGATACACAATGTGTGAGAACTTGAGACTGCTAGTTTCCATTACGTCAATAACTTCATACTTAACTTTTAACCACTTGAACCCCATATTATTCTGGGGGGAACTTTCACCAGAAATAGCAGATCTACAAGCTGTGATCTTGTAGATCGCGTATTTTTTTGGCAGAGGTGGTTTATCGTCCGTCTTACTAGAAGTACAGAGTCAGGGGTCAGCAACCTTTTTAAAAT